>NC_142105.1:1675000-1770000 GCF_056152115.1 Neolamprologus brichardi | reverse complement strand
CAGTTTTCTTACATAAGGAGAGAACTCTTAGACCCCCTGTGAAGAGCATTTCCCAAGCACTGTTCAACCAAGCAAGGAATTTTTAACACAGCTGTTCAAAACATCCTCGTTTATTTTGGATGCTTACATTATTTTACTTTGGACACAGAAACAAAAGTATTTTACAAAATCATTTTTGAACATTTTTTGGTTTCTTTGTTTTTTACCAGGGACAAAACTATCAACCCTTCTGATGCTAATAGTCAGTTATGTGTCCTTTTTGCTGGATAAGAGCCTGCAACCTTAGTAGTAGTTTTGAACTGATCTCACAAACATCTCATGAGCAATCCCAACCCATTTTCCTTTGGCAGATCGCTTGGGGTCCTCCAGATGTGATGTTCTTCTGGCAGGGGCCTGGGCCTTAGGTCCACCCTATAGGAGTATCAATGGGACTCAAGTCAGGGCTTTGCACAGGCCAGTTTTGGGTGTTTGTTTTGTTGGAAGAATGAGATGATGTATGAACCAGTTCCTGTTTTACTGCTGACAGCTTGAAGTTTTCAGAATCTTCATAAATCCTTCTTTCTTCATAATTATTTCCACCTTCACAAAATTCCCCAGATCCAGAAGCACTGAAGCATTCCCACAGCAACATACTCCCACCACCGTGTTTCATTGCAGAGACTGTTCCTTGGGTTGTAAGCCACTCCCTTCTTTTTCCAAACACAAGCAGCGTCTCTCTGGACACAATTCCAGCATGCATGATCTTTAGCATACGTCAGTCTTGCTTGTAACTGTGTGTTCTGTAGTAGTGAAGATTTCTTGGCCTCTAACCTTGCGCTCCATTCTTCTGCAGTGTTCTAGTGATTGTCTACTTTGAGACTACAATTCATGACCTGGCTAAGTTGTTTTAGACGCATCTCTCACTAGTTTTCGTTCTAGAGTCTTTGAAATCTTTTGCTTAATTGACAGGCTTATTCTGTTTAAATTTCTTCATTACACTTTTCAGTCCAGTTCTCAACACTGCCAAGCACTCAAAACTCTGCATATCCATCTCATGCTTTATGGGCATCAACAGTCTAAAGTGAATTGTTTTTTGGTTTTGGTATCATAATTTCTCAAGTGACAACTCTTGCTAAAGTACAACATATACATTTGCAGATAATCCTCAATATTAACTTGATTTTTTCTGGTAGTAATTATGTTATTATATGCAAAAAGAAATACTTTATGCTTTCTAAAGAAAACTAGTAAAGAATGCTATGTTGAAAATCCATTGCTCTGTTAAAAAAGCACTTGGGAAAATTTGGACAAAATGTTGCATTTTATGACGTGGGGGTGGAGCGGTGATTGTGGGCTAAGAGTTTTGCTTCAGGAATTTTGGTATGTACTGTGTATGCCTTTTATATACCAGTTCAAAATATTGTCTAAACTTTACACTTGGGCGTGTACAAAAGGACGAAAAACCGCTGCCAGAAAGTATTTGCTGAGACTACAACAAGCCACTTTCAATTTTTCTCTAGACCGGTGATATGAACAGCTTTATTATGCGTATTAATAATTGCATCATATGAACACCCTACCACAACTAGGATTTCTGTGCTCGTCCGACCTTTTACCTTCAGTCACATTCAGAAAGAAAAAAGAGCCATGTTTAGGTTAGAGGGCGGAGCATGGGCATCGAGGGATTCTACAGACAAAGTCAATTTTTTCAATTTTGGAATTATAATTTTACAGCAATGAATCTAAAATAGTTGTGTGTATGTAATTTCTTTCCATCCTCTGTTTTACAGCCAGCTGAGGGACAATGACAGGAGAAGAAGCAGGAGTAGCATGGCTTTAGATGGCCCAGTGGTCAGAGATGTGGACCCCCCAGTCCCAGAAGAGCCTAGGTTGGAGACAGTAGCCCTCTCTGAGTAGAGCGGGATGACATCAAACTGGCCACCATCTGCACCCTCCTGCTCATCTTCTGTTTGTGTCAATTCCTCCTCTTCCTTACTGTCCAACACCTGTCGGGGAACAAAGTGTGAGTGAAAGTTATTGTTGCATTTTTTCTGCTTGGACATTTTCACATTTCATAGTGTTGGAAACAGTGCCACTCTCTGGGTCCTGGTGAGGAGGGGAAATGTCAAAGCTTTTATGTGTTCGCTTGAGGTAAGAAAATAGACTTTGAAACTCAAGAACTGAATCTATATTAATTATTTAAGCTAAAGCTATTAGCACATGGCTAATTACATTGTGTGTTGTTCTGTTTTGTTTGTTTGTTTTTTGCTATGTGCAACCAAAAACGTCTTTTGAGCAGCGCCCTGATGAATATGAGTCACTGCAGTGATATGGGTGCTAGTGCTGCTGGTTGAATCTAAGACCCATGTAAAGTTGCTTTACTCATAATATGCCTTCAGATGAAACTGCCTCTGATCCTGGCGTGTTATATGTATTTATATATATCTGACTGGGATTGTTTGAGTCTTTTTTAACATTTGATTATCTAGTGTGAAAATCAGAAGCTCCAAATAGGGCTGAGATGAGCAGCAGGTATAAACTGAGAGAAATGACGTGAGTTAAGGTTAGGGCTGTGCGATATGACCAAAATCTCATATCCTGTTATAAGACATTTATCGTCCTGACAATGATATAAATCACAAAAATGTAACATTTTCTGTAAATTCTGTGAATCTCGACTTTCCTGAAGTGTTTCCAGCTGGGCGTGCTGTACCTGGAGTCGAGTGTTTTAACCGATGAATGAAACGATACATTTTTAGACATTAGTTGTAACGGCCGCCATTTTCTTTGTATTTATTACACAGCGTGCAGCGGGGAAAAGCCTGTTCTAACGTTTGAGTCTAATGTTTATTTTTTTAGTACCTGGCGGCTATTTTTGCTTCTCATCCGTAACCTCTCCGCATACTTTTTCACGTGATTCAGTTTATTTTGAAAAGCCTCAACAGGATCTTGAGCTTTATTGTGAAACGAGCCACGCGATGGTTTTACCATCATTGTTGCTAATGACAACACATAAAAACAGACACTTGTCCATCAGTAGTGTGGTTATATTAAACATAAGAGAAAGAGAGAACTTTAATAAATTAATATAGCCACTACAGTGACCATCAAAACCATGAAAAAATATTGCTGTAAACAGTTTCAATTTCACGACACCACGAAACAAACGATAGCGTGATAGGAAACGATAGATGTTTTTATATCATCATCCGATATATATCGTTATATCGAACAGCCCTAGTTAAGGTGGGCGCTGTAATG
The DNA here is from genome assembly GCF_056152115.1 of Neolamprologus brichardi. Taxonomy (NCBI): domain Eukaryota; kingdom Metazoa; phylum Chordata; class Actinopteri; order Cichliformes; family Cichlidae; genus Neolamprologus; species Neolamprologus brichardi. Next base: position 1,766,760 of record NC_142105.1, on the reverse strand, counting down.
CTTTGAGGATGAGGAGAGACAAGATGTGATGAAATAAGACAAATAACATATTAGTGAGTAGAGGAAATGATGAAAGGATACAAAGAAAAAAGGAGGAGGGAAGGAAGAGGATTTGGGGGAAGAAGTAGGAAGGGGAAGACACAGGGCATGAATAAATTCATGCTAATAAAGCCTAAGCGATGCACTGCTTCCAACCAACACCTCAACTAATCTGTTCACTGGGAGAGAGACAGGCAAACACAGAGAGCGAGCGAGCAGAGGAGGACAACCAAGACAGAGAGAGAGAGAGTTGGAATCCCCTCTTGTCCACTGGCCCAGATTATCTCTGGCAGTAAATGCATGCTGGAAGCTAGAGAGCCACAGCCGTGGCAGATTGTGGCCTTTCCAAGGTTACATTAGGCAGAGCCACAATTGGCTTGGACCACATTTATTGGTCAGTGACGGACAAGAGCAGCCGGGAACCATGGTTATCAAAAGATGTTTGAATGTTCTCACCACATTTCAGAGAGTGTGTTTATGTGTGTTTATGTGTGTGTGGGGGGTGGGGGGTGGGGGAGGGGTGTGTGGGGTGTGTGTGTGTGTGTGTTTAGGGAGGGGCAGTGACAGAAATAGTGTGTCAGTAAGAAAACAACAGAATTTGAAAACAAACAATAGAATTTGAATAAAACGAGTAGAATTACAATGAAAAGAACAGAATTTGAATAAAAACAACGGAATTTGAGAACAAACAATAGAATTAGAATGAAAAGGACAGAAATTGAAAACAAACAATAGAATTTGAATAAAACGAGTAGAATTAGAATGAAAACAACAGCATTTGCATAAAAACAACGGAATTTGAGAACAAACAATAGAATTAGAATGAAAAGAACAGAATTTGAAAACAAACAATAGAATTTGAATAAAACGAGTAGAATTAGAATGAAAAAAACAGAATTTGAATAAAATCAACAGAATTTGAGAACAAACAATAGAATTAGAATGAAAAGAACAGAATTTGAAAACAAACAATAGAATTTGAATAAAACGAGTAGAATTAGAATGAAAAGAACAGAATTTGAATAAAAACAATGGAATTTGAGAACAAACAATAGAATTAGAATGAAAAGAACAGAATTTGAAAACAAACAATAGAATTTGAATAAAACGAGTAGAATTAGAATGAAAAAAACAGAATTTGAATAAAATCAACAGAATTTGAGAACAAACAATAGAATTAGAATGAAAAGAAAAGAATTTGAAAACAAACAATAGAATTTGAATAAAACGAGTAGAATTAGAATGAAAAGAACAGAATTTGAATAAAAACAATGGAATTTGAGAACAAACAATAGAATTAGAATGAAAAGAACAGAATTTGAATGAAAACAATGGAATTTGAATGAAAACAGAATTTAAAAAATTAAAAAGTTAAATTAAAAATTTAAAAAGTAACAATCTGTCAGGACAAGGAAGGTCAACAGTGTTTGGTCAAATCTAAAAATAGACATAAATTAAAATGAAGCAGTAAGTAGGTAATGCAATCTGTCTAATGTCAAACAGATGAAGCCCATTTTACGAGCATATATTCTGACGGGGCAGCACTTTTTTTCTCACGGTTTGCACATGAGCACTGTGGATAGAAAAATGATGGGCGAGCAGCGTGTGCTGGCTCTGAGGTCAGTTACAATAAGTACTTTGTGTGGAAACAAAGCATTAGCGAGTAAATAAGCGTCAGTGATCCGCACTGTAGGTTATTGTCCTCTTGGTCAACACCTTGGCCAACTTTGTATGTGTGTGTTGGAGTGTGTGTGCTTCTGTGTGGATTATTTGTAGCAGTGGAGATCTTGTCTGAGGCCTTTAGCGCTTGGTTAGAAAGACTAAGCAAATGTTTAGATGTCTGACTTCATGCATCACTTCTGGACCCAGAAATGGGATTTGTTATATTTGATTTCCTGTGTTAGAAGATTTTCATTGTTTCCTATTGGACTTGAGTTATGCCTACACAGAAGAAATAGGTGTGTTACATCTCATAAATAGCTCTTACAGATGACTCCAGCCTTTTAACAGTAACATACCTCCGGGGCTCACTGTTCAGGCCACTAAACTAAATCTAGAGGGGACCTGCTGGAACAGGTGTGGTAGATGACGCCTGCAGGGCTACTCGGGGCCACCGGTTTTTCATCAGTATAGGCAGGGTAGACATCCGGAGAATAGCGGCAGTCCCCTCAGGGTCCCCTCAGTCCCCTGTTCCTCTCTTACATTCTAGCTCTGCACTGCTGACTGGGCAATACTCATTGGATCAGAGAATAGACTCTTTAAGAGCCAATCCAGATTAACTGTATTGGGTTTAGGGTAGTGTACACAGTTTGAGTTGTGGTGTGAATGTTGGATGTCATGGTCCTGAGCCTGGTGACTCAGTGTTTTGATTATTAATATTCTTTGTTTCAGTTAGTTTCTGGTTATATTTTAGTGATTTTTAGATCTCAGGTTTTGTTCTGTGTGTCACGTCAAATCAGCTCTGTTTTGTTGTCTGTTCTTTCCGGTCTCTATATTTGTGTATCTCCTGTGTCTCCGAGTCTCCATGTCGTTGTTTGATAGTCTCTGTTTCAGCCGTATCTCCTTGTCAAGTCTACGTCACCGTGCCTGTCTTGTGTTTCCTGTTTTACTTTGATAGTCTCGTGTCCTTCGTTCAGTGTTTTCAGTTTTGCTTCCCCTTTGTTTCATCATGTCAGATTAGGTTCATATGTGTCACCCTCCATTGCTCCCTTGTGTATTTAAGCCCTGTGTTTTCCTTTGTCCGTTGTCGTGTCGTTAACTACCTCTATGTCCTGTGTGTTATCTCTGTTCTCCTCAAGTCTCCTTCTAACTCCTAGCTTCTTTTTTCCCATTTTCTAGTTTATTAATTCTGTGTCCCTAGCTTCCTAGTTTCCAGTTTAGGTTTTGTTTTTCCATGTTTGTGATGTCTGAGTTGTTGCCACAAGCTGCCTCTCTCAGTTCACCCATCTTGTGTTTCAAGTCCTGCATTTGGGTCCTACATCTTGCCTGCCACAGCATAAAAAAAAACATTGGGTGAAAAGTCTTAGTAGTTGTAGAAAGTACTTTAAGTGCTCATCAAGCCCTCATCAAGAAGCTGCAGAAGAACACCAGAACCATGAATTGGGAAGCAGGCAGAAATAACAGGATTGGGGCAACTTGCACGAGGACGACTGCTGGAGTTCCAACAGCAGGCTAACATCAATGGGTGAACACAAACCAAATTACTTTTTATTTACTTGAACTACAAATGGCACTTGACAGAAAAAGCCTAGATGATGAACAGCTTTAATGTTTTCCCTGAAAGAGTTTAGTTTAATATGTTCCAGTTCACCAAACTGTTTGAAATGTTTGAGTAGAGATGCACCTGAGTGTGTAAGTGGGTGTGAGTATATATGTATATGCACACAGTACTATTATAATTTTCATGTAATTGCTAGGCTTAATTATTGTAAATAAATGTTGGTGCTCTTAAACCAGGGAAAGTGTTATAGGAAGCCTTGATCTGTGGGTAAAAGGCAGTCGTCATCCCTGCCTTACCTGGGCAGAGCATCCTTCTCTCCTAATCTGTTCACCTGCTGCTCATCTTTAATCAACTGCAATACTTAAGGACCAGTGCGGCCATCCAGACTCCGGGATATTATTTTAGAGTGGTAAACGGTAAACATGACTCCCCGAGTTGTCACCCCATGTTCTCCCGATTTGACTCAAGGTCCTAGGGTCTATCACGACAGTCTTCAGCAAGGAGATGGCTCCTTCACTACCTCCCTACAGGCCATAAGACAGCTGCACAGGCCTTGTCCTGAGCTCCATTACCTACCAGCAAATTATACAATCTCTCCCGGCCTGAGAGGGAGTCTATGGAGAAATCCATTATGGATTCCCTCACCGCTGGGATAATTTGACCATCTGCCTCCCACATAAGGGCTGGGTTGTTTTTTGTGGCCGAGAAAGATAAGACCCTCACTGAGTACCGTGGACTTAATCAGATCACAGTGAAAATTAAATATCCTCTTCACCCGGTAATTCTGTCTTCAAACTCCTCCAGGGGGGCTCCGTCTTCACTAAACTGAACCTACAAAATGCTTACCATGTGGTTCGAATTCGTGAGGGAGATGAATGGAAAATGGCGTTTACCTTCCTTGGCCTTACTAATGCCCCAGCTGTCTTCCAGGCACTTATCAATGATGCATTTTCTTAAACTTGTTTGTTTATTTAGAAGAAATTATTATTTTTTCTAAGAGTATGGGGGAGCACCAGGTCCACGTGCATCAAGTTTTGCATCGGCTCCTTGAGAGCAGATTGTATGTGAAAGCAGAAAAATGTGAGTTTCATGTAACTACAGTATCTTTCCTTGGCTTCGTGTTTCAGGATGAAGACTGATCTGGAAAGAGTAAAAACCATGGCGGATTGGCCCACTCACACCACCTGAAAGCAGCTTCAGCGATTCTTGGTGTTTGCTAATGAGGGAGCCAAACATCCATTTGTTGTACTGACTGACCATAAGAACCAATACACTAACCTCCTCAGCCACTGGTATTTCCTCTTTTGAGGTTGCTTTTGGCTACGAACCACCCTGATCCCAGCCTTGGAGAAGTACCAGTTCTCTCGGTCCACCAACATCTACGTTCTGAGTTACCCTTAGTTTCCTTTTGCACATATTTAAGCAATCATCATTTTCCTCAGTTTTGTGTTAAAGTGAAAAAAGTATCGCAAAGTTTATTCTGCATCTCGCTGTCCTGCCCAAGTCCCAAACTTGAGTCAAAGTAAGTAAGCTGCAAAACACGACAGAAAGCTCAGTCATGAGTTTAAGCTGGTGACAAAAATACCTACATATGTTGATGGGGGACGGTAATGATGAATTAACCCACAAAGGCTTGGGAATCAACACCAGAGTGGCGTCCCCTCTTTACGAGAGGTGTCCCAGCGCTTGACAGGTGTGTAGCTGACCTGTCTTGGTGGAAGTCAACAGTACTAAATACACTTCTTTGTTATTTAAATATGTCTCACTAAAGCTCTTCTGCCAACTGTGGCATTTAACCATTGTGAACATAAAAAAAAGGAAATGTTAGAATGATGTTCCTTAATGTAAATGTTCTGGGAATTCCAGTGAAAAGATCTCGAATAATTACCAAACGTAAAAAGGAAAAGGCACAGATGGAGAAACCCATCTGTTGATTGTGGAAGATGAAAACCCCAAAAGATTTGTCTTCAATAATACTTTTTATTGTTCACATAGAAATTCACGTAAAAGAGGAGAAGCAATATTAATCTCTAATACTATTCATTTTGTGTGTGGAAAGGAAATTAAACACAGTGAAGGCAGATGCTTCATAGTTAAAGGACTGATGGACCAAACATTGTTACACTGGTGAACGTGTGTGCACCACCTGAAAGTGGACAGAATTTTTTAAATCTCTGTATCAGTGGAAAATCAAGGACTCTATATGTGGGGAATCTGAACGTAATAATGAATATGGACACAACTAGCTACAGGAACCTGTTGCTAACTTAATTAGAAATGTGTGGTGATGGTCATGGTCGCTGTGGCTGTCCGGCTGACTCTGAAAGGCTTCATGTGTTTTCGCTTTTGTTTTCGCTCACGCTCTCTCTACCTCTGCCTGGGCAGAGCTCACCACGAGCTCTCGCCTTTGGCCCACGCACCTGCAGGCAATTACACACCTGAGGCTCATTATCCAGCAGTTTCCTGGGCACTACTTAAGGTGGTGGCTCAGAGTTTCTCGTCGCTGGACTGTTGTAAAGACTCACGTTAGTGTAACCCCGGCTTTGAGTTTCTCTTGTGTTTTCCAAGCGTTATTTAGTGTTGATTCTACTTCGTCTGTCTGTAAACAGATCTCCCTAGACCCGTCTCTTGGGCATTTCCTTTATTCCCTGGAATATTTCCCTGAGCAGTGTGGCGAGTGTTGCGTGGAGCGTGTTGGAGTACGTGAGCAGAGCAAGAGTGCAGAGCCCCCTTTCCTCCCTACCCTTGGATCCCCGGAGTCCTGATTCACTCCCAACACTCTGTATATAGTTCATTTGGTGTTTGTAAATAAAACACTCCGTCCATCTGCTTCTGCTTATCCTTTTCAGCGTCGCGAGCTGTCATTTGGCAAGAGGCAGCATACAGCCTGGACAGGTCGCCAGTCTGTGGCAGGGCTAACACAGAGAGACAGACAAACATTCACAATCAAACCAATGGGCAATTTAGTTTCCAGTTAACCTATCCCCACTAACTGTCTTTGGACTGTGAGAGGAAGCCGGAGTACCCGGCGAGAACCCACGCAAACACGGGGAGAACATGCAAACTCCACACAGAACTGATGGTGGCCACCGAGCTGCCCAAAAATAAAAGCCTGCTAAGTTTAATCTTTCCGTCTACACTGGAGTGCGTTCAGTCAGCCCTGACAGGAAGAAATGATTTATCGATGGGTGGAGAAATTGCCACCCTCTCCAAAAGAATTACACCCACTACTTAGTAATCCCTTCTGTTAATTCTAGGATAGATCACTTTTTTACACAAAGACAGAATAGGGATAAAATTCGAGAGTGTCGGATGATTCAAATCACAGTACCATGTGCTTAAAGCTTAGGTTGAAAAGTGCAAACCGAAATACAATTTGGAGGGTTGATGTCAGAATATTGAACAATCCAGAGATATTTAAAGAAATCAAGGGGGAGATAAATCAATATCTAGAAGAAAATGATGATGATGATAAATTGGTGTCAGGGTCCTGGGTCCCCTGACCCAGCATGTTTAGTTCTTTGTGATTTTTGTATTATTGTACTTGTGTGAGTTATTCTATGGTTTCTAGTTTCGATCCCTTGCCCTTCATGTTTCTCTGTGTAAGTCTGTGTCTGTATGTGTGAGTTTCCCTCTGTGTCTTTCGGTTCTTAGACCTCTGCCTTATGGTTTGTCTCTGTGTTTCTTAGTTGCTGTCTCCACCGTGTCAAGTTCGCATCTCTATGTCATACTTCCTGTTTTACTTTGAAGGTCCGTGTCTTATGTGAATGCGTCCTGCTTTCCTTGTCTCGTCAGTCCTGATTTCTCCCAGCTGTGCCCTCCTTCTGTGTCTCATTCCCATTGTTACTTCCCAGTGTATTTAAACCCTGTGTTTCTCTGAGTCAGTGTCACGTTGTCCCTCAAGCTGTGTGTTTCCTTGTGTGCCTATCTGCAAAGTGTGAGTTTATATTTTCCCAGTTTAGTTTTGTATGCTTTTCCCCTGTCAGCAAATAAAGCTGAGTGCCTGCATCTTGGGTCCAACTCCTGCCTGCCACACAGCAATTCATGATAATTAGGACCAAAAGCCACAAAACTACTGGCAATTAACAATATTAACAACACCACATTATCAACTTCGACACAAATTTAAAGAAGAAAAAAATAACTGGTCTGTTGCTCACTGACTCAATGTCCTCTTTTCCAATGAGAGCAAATTTTGCATCTCATTTGTAAACCAAGGTCCCAGAGTGGAGAGGCGCATAATCCAAGACACTTGAAGTCCAGTTTGCACAGTCTGTGCTGATTTGAGTCATGTCATCTGCTGGTGTTGGTCGACTGTGCTTTAGTCCAGAGTCAACACAGCCGTCTACCAGCACATTTTGGAGCACTTCATGCTTCCTTCTGCACACAAGCTTTATGGAGATGCAGACTTTTCCAGCAGGACTTGGCACCTGCCCACACTGCCAAGTGTACCAAACCCTGGTTCAGTGACCACGGGATTACTGTGCTTGATTGGCCAGCAAACTCTCCTGAGCCCCATAAAGAATCTATGGGGCATTGCCAAGAGAAAGAGGCGAGACATGAGACCGAACAGAAGTGCTGAAGGCCGCTATCGAAGTATCCTGGTCTTCCATAACACCTCAGCAGTGCCACAGGCTGATAGCATCCATGCCACGCTGCATTGAGGCAGTAATTCATGCAAAAGGGGCCCAAACCAAGTACTGAGTACATATGCATGATTGCACTTTTCAGAGGTCCGACATTTCTCTATATAACATAAATGGTAAATGGTAAATGGCCTGTATTTGTATAGCACTTTTACTAGTCCCGCCTAGGGACCCCAAAGCGCTTTTACACGTCCAGTCATCCACCCATTCACTCTCACATTCACACACTGGTGGAGGCAGCTACAGTTGTAGCCACAGCTGCCCTGGGGCAGACTGACAGAAGCGAGGCTGCCATATCGCGCCATAGTAGGCGGTAGGTGAAGTGTCTTACCCAAGGACACAACGACCGAGACTGTCCGAGCCGGGGCTCGAACCGGCAACCTTCCGATTACAAGGCGAACTCCCAACTCCCATCATTGTTTTATTGATTTCATGTAATATTGTAATTTTCTGAGCTTTTGAAGTTGAGATTTACAAAAGCTGTAAGCCATGATGAACAAAATTATAACAAATAAAGTGATGAAATATCTAGTGTTGCATGTAATGAGTCTATGTCATATATTAGTTTCACCTTTTAAGTTGAAATAAATGGACTTTTGCATGATATTCTCAAATTTTCAAGTTTCACCTGTAATAGGGAGTCGAGAACCGGTTCCAGCAGCTCAATTCTCCGGCATTGTTAGTCTGCCTGGGTAGCAGTGTTGCCAACTCCTCAGTAAGGAAAATCGCTATTGGCCGTCCTAAAAGTCGCTAGAAGTCACTAAATGACGTCATTGCCTAATTTGCATAATTGGTCATGCTAATATAATTGTAACCTACGTTGTTGGAGAGAGAAATAACATCGTGGAAGAGACATAAAGTGAGTAAAAAACGTCCTAAATGCATTTAGAGTTTATTTAGAACTACAAATTAAATTTCTTTTAGCAATTATTGTTTTTTTTTAATGTCACAATTCCAACCCTGCTCCTTTACCCGGGCTTGGACCGGCAAAAGTGACCCGAAATAGGCACTCTGGTGGAGTTACTTTGTGTGTGTGTGTGTGTGTGTGTGTGTGTGTGTGTGTGTGTGTGTGTGTGTTTATAAGTAGTTTTAAATCTCGTGATCCACAAAACAGCATAATAGTAAAAAAAGAACTGACTGCGTCAGTGCGGGAGTAGCGGCTTCACTCATGCGCGATTCATTTGCAGTTCGGACGCACAGGTTTGAACGTCTCCTGCCCTGATAGCAGCTGGGGGAGGACTATCCTCCTCCCGGGAGCGCTTTGGCACGGGCGAGGCGCCCACGGCAGCACCGCTGCTTGCTGAGAGTAAGAGCGATACGGGCTTTCACGTCAAAAAGTCGTCATAAATAAGTCTCCAATAACACCAGAAAAAGTTGCCAGATTTGTCGCTAGTCGCTTTTTAGAAAAAAAGTCGCTAAGGGGGTCTGAAAACTCGCCAAATATAGCGACAAAGTCGCTAAGTTGGCAACACTGCTGGGTATCAGTCCCACTTATCAGTTCTCGCACGCTCGCTACAAACAGCTGATTTCAGTTTGTGTGCTGGAGGAGGAGAATAGTGGAGCAGTATCCAGCGTGGATATGGACATTACTTTTATTTTTATTGCACAAAAGAATGAAAGTGCTCTGGTAAAGTGGAGACTGCTCCAGGGCAAGGACAACTGCGTTATGCTATTAATGCAACTTCGCAAGCACTGGCACAGACAGCATGCTAACTCTAAGCTAGCCAAGAATGCAGCGTAAACGCAGACCCCAAACCCAGCATCGTGACAAGGTGCTGAACTTCAACAGGTAACCAGCTGATGAGCAGTCAGCCTCCATTTCTGCCTGTTCAAGCAGAATCACCGTGACTATCACTTTAAAGTGTCTTTGTGCTGGTTTCTTTCCTGTGTGCTGTCGGCTTTGTGTTCATATCTAAATACTAAGTGAAAAATGCCGCGTGTCCTCAGTAGTGTGTTTCAGATAATTTTACAGAGTAACATGAGAGTAACATAACGAGTAGTATAACGAATGTCTTTTTTCGTAACGTACTGCAAGAAAAGTGAAAAGTTTTAAGAAATGTATTCTGTGTAATATGTGCAATTACTTTCTTGAGTAAAGACCCCCACACTGAGCATAACAAAGAGGGGAAACACCTCCAACGTGCACAAACATTTGACCACACAGCATGTAATTAATTTGCATGAATGTAATGTCTTTGATATGCTGCTTAGGGATGGTGGTGAGTCTCAAAGTGGAGTCAATGAGAATCGATAAGGAATCAAATCAATAATCGATAATGGAATTGGAATTGCTAAATTCTTATCAGTTTCCATCCCTATATATTAAACCACTGGCTCAGATAATTAGGCAAGATAACAGGGATCAAAATCAATAACCAAGTACACACTATTAGTTTATTCACAGACAATATCATGATATGTTTAACAGACCCAGTTAATTCCTTTCTTAAATTAAGGCAAGCATTAAACACATTGGGAAAATCCTCAGGTTACAAGATAAATATTAAAAAGATTATTCAATTGTATCCCAGACCAAAAGCTCCAAGAATTGAAAATAAACTGGAATGCAAACAAACAATAAGTTTTTAGTTATAAACATAACTGAAAACTTAGCGTCCTTATACCAACTACGTTCCAATTGACTCAGACATACAAAAAGATCTTGATAGATGGATACATATCCTGTGAATCTAGCAGCACAATTATTATATTTATGTTTAACCCTGCCAAGCACCACAAGCACATTTTCATAGATGGGATAAATCTACTTCTAGATTTATTTGGGAAGGAAGGAAACCCAGGATTCATTACAACATTACAGCTACCTAAGACTGAAGGAGGGATGGCTCTTCCCTATTTAAACAACTATTTTGATGCAGCTCAGTTACACATTCTGGTATATTAATGTAACACAGTATACACCAAATAGAAATAGAGACCTCCATATTCAATTTTCCAATCCAAAGAAGTATTGGGGAGAGTAAGATCAAAGTTTCAATAAAAGAAAATTCTAATCCTATAGTCAGATTTACTCTAGAAAAATGATACACGGTAGTAAAACTTCTAAAGCTGGAAATGGATTTATTACTATTAAAATGGATATTATATGACAACACATTCATACCAGGAAAATTAGACTCCAGCGTAAATGGTTGGCACTAAAGGGGATTACAGCACAATTACTCATAAGCTTCCAATATCTCAAAGACACATTTGGCCTCATGAGCCAAGATTTCTACAGATATCTAAATATATTTATATATAAGTGTGAGAGTATTATTTGAGATACAAGTGGCACAACAGTGTAGCTCAGCGGTCTCCAACCTTTTTATGCCCGACAATATTTTCGTGGACCGGCCTTTAAGATGTCGCGGATAAATACAACAAAATAAAACTGGTACCGGTACAAAAAAAAGAAGATTTATTCATAACACACGTGAAAAGACCCAGGAAAACCGAATAAACTATAAAAACAATAACAAAATAATGCTGAAAACCTAACAAAACCCGTAAAAACAATCAATTCACACCTGAGCCTCAACTCTCGCGGCCCGGTACCAAATGACTCACGGACCGGGGGTTGGGGACCGCTGGTGTAGCTCACCCATTTTGAGGACCCCCATGATGGTTTTTCTTGTGCTAAATTGAAAGATTTAATAAATACTGAAAGGATATCAGCTTGACTTTTACAGGCCAATAGTTTTAAACCAGTAAAAATGGAGGACTACCACAATAACTGAGGTATAAAAGCCCAGCAACAGAGATAACCACATAATAAATAAAAGTGTGACAGTGATTTGATGGGCTTAGACCAAAGATAGCAAGAAGGCTTTAGGATAAGTCTGAAAGGTAATTTAAAATGTGGCAGCAGTGATGAGCGGTGATGAGCTTTAGCGTACTCACAATGTTGTTGTGCTCAGGCAGGTGGTTATTCTTCAGCAGCTCATCCTTCTGAACCAGCGGGGAGGGTCTAGGCGCAGGAGGTTGGGTGATGTCTGCAGGCAGCAAGCCGAGGCTCCCCATCCAGCTGATGGAGTTACCTGCTTGGAGAAACAAGCACATCACTCCCTCTGTGTGTGTGTGTGTGTGTGTGCACAGGTCTGCATCACTCCCTCTGTGTGTGTGTGTGTGTGTGTGCGTGCACAGGTCTGCAACACTCCATCTGTGTAGACATGAATAAACATCTATTTGGCAGCTTTATTGTTAGAGCAGTTGGCAGCTGGATAAATTACAATGATTTACGGACAATGCATTGATTTATAGATCCAGGCTTTAGTGTTTAGATGTTTATGGCCATTGTGTATGGACACCATTATTGACAGTTCTTGTGATTGAATGACAGCTGAAGGGGCTTTATCCTGCAGATTTTTCTTTTCACACCCTACAAACCTGCAGAGACAATCTGTAAAACTCTCCTGACTGCTAAGGTTGCAGCATGTAGCTGCCTTTTAAAAAAAGGTAGAGCTCAGTTCATGCTGAGTAAAGCACAGCTGGAGACAACCACCCAGACTGATCCAGCAGACAGTGTCACAGTCATTTTCCCCTGAATCTTGATATATCTTTGATAGTAACACACATTAATGCTGTCTTCACAATTCCTCAGATGCATTATTTAAAGCAGACATTATCAAAATAAATTGTGTGTCAAGTCTTTAAAGTGTTTCTATTTTCAAACAATCCCAGAAATATAAACACTTGCATGATTTAGTGTAAAAGACATCTGCATTTGCATGCAGAGCATCATGGGACACCATTAAACCATAAGCTGTTACTTTTTATACATTTTTAGGCTACATTAGAAAAATTGGCTGCAAAGCGTAGCTCATGCTACCTCATGAGGAAATGTTTTTTAAGTAAGATTCATCAAAGCAGTCGTTTTCTTTCTGACAAGTAGGTATGCATTGGACTGGCCTAGTTTTCATTCATTTATTTGATAAACAGCATTTTTTGCTGTTGCATTTTCATTTTATTTCATGTAAAATATTTAATTTATGTATCATGGCTGTCAAACATTTTAAAAACGGAAATTAAAGAATTATATAGCAAACAGTTTAGACGAGGGGTAACAAACAAGTTAGTCCAACTTGTTACATCCTGTTGTTTGGAATGAAAAATTACTGCTGTATATGAAGAGTATGTACTGTAGACTCACGCAGGCAGCTGTTGTGGGTGAAGATGCGCTGCAGTTTCAGACATTCCTGCCACTGGTTGCCACTGCCTTCACAGTTGCACCACAGCGACACATCTGCAGAGCTGTTACTGATGTAGTTGGGTGTCATGATGGTACCTGTGGTTTTAAAAGGTCAAGGTGTTGTCACAGAAACTTCGCTGTGGGCAGATCAAAGGTTCTGGATTTTACATTTTAATGATTATAGATCTTTGAGACTATGTTAGACTTCAAGCATTCATTGGCTTCTACATAAAGTTTTACTTAGAACGATTGAGCACGGAATTGAAACTGGTTTTGTCTTCTGCAGAACAACATAACAACCACTTAATGACCTTCATTTAAAGGACCAAGGGATATTGAAATTCTGCAGATCGTAGAGTTTTCTGGTTCTACCTTGTCAATTTTTAAGCCACAAATTTGCATTTTGGAAGTTAGCTAGCACTTTAACAGGCAGTAAAAGACACGACTCAGTGCAAAACACACACACAAAGAACATTTCAACATTTGATACATTAGTTTCCATTTGTTCTGATAGATATCTTAATACATTTAATATCAACATTTTTGGAGCCCTCATGTAAGTTACTTAACAGGCAAATATAAACTACTTTGGAATAGAACATGGATAGAAATAACAGAAACTAGTATCCATCCCTGTGTTTTGTGGACTTGCAGAAGGCATTCGACCGTGTCTCTCGGGGTGTCCTGTGGGAGGTGTTGTGGGAGTATGGGGTGTCTGGCCCATTGCTACGGGCCATTCGATCCCTGTACAACCGTTGCAAGAGCTTGGTTCGCATTGCCGGCAATAAGTCGGACTCGTTCCCGGTGGGTGATGGGCTCCGCCAGGGCTGCCCTTTGTCACCGGTTCTGTTCATAATTTTTATGGACAGGATTTCTAGGCGCAGCCAAGTGGCGGAGGGCTTTCACTTTGGTGGCCTCAGAATCTCATCTCTGCTTTTTGCGGATGATGTGGTTCTGTAGGCTTCATCGGGCCTCCAGCTCGCACTGGAACGGTTCGCAGCCGAGTGTGAAGCAGCGGGAATGAGGATCAGCACCTCCAAATCTGAGGCCATGGTTCTCAGCTGGAAAAGGGTGGAGTGCCCACTCCGGGTCGGGGATGAGTTCCTGCCCCAAGTGGAGGAGTTCAAGTATCTCGGGGTCTTGTTTGCGAGTGATGGGAGAAGGGAGCCGGAGATCGACAGACGGATTGGGGCTGCAGCTGCAGTAATGCAGACGCTGCAACGGTCCGTCGTGGTGAAGAGGGAGCTGAGTGTAAAAGCGAAGCTCTCAATTTACCGGTCGATCTACGTCCCTACCCTCACCTATGGCCACGAGCTGTGGGTAGTGACCGAAAGAACGAGATCGTGGATACGGGAGGTCTGGGCCTCTCTACTTAGGCTGCTGCCCCCGCGACCCGGCCTCGGATAAAGCGGATGAAGATGGATGGATGGATAGTATCCATCCCTCAGTTTAGAATACAATAAGGTTTTCACTACAGACACGTGAACAAATATTGTAACACGTGTCTACGATTCAGATGTAGTTTTCTGGGATCATGTTAAAACTGGCACAATACTGTAATGTTAATAACAAATGTAACTTATTTGATACTGCTCTTTCAATGTATATGTTCTTTTTAAAGGAAACCAATCTGAAAGTATGGGTTTGTACCACTGGCAGGCTAGCTCGGTGTAAAGGTTTGTGCCATGAGACTTTGAGAACGATCATAAACTAGTGTCTGTTCAAGCCAGCATGGCCATAGTACTGATGTGTCAGAAAAGGATTAAAGAGTGAGCTCTTTGTGTGTGTTTGTGCCTGGGACTGCTGTTTATGTAGAATCATGGCCTTATTTCTCTGATTAGAAAGAACAAAACATACTGAACAAGAAGCCAAGGTCATAACTTCGGCTTACTGAGAGAGAAAGAATGTGAATGCTTAGTTTGGAGGGGGCCGAAGCTATAAGAATGTGAGAAGCAGTCAGACACTGTATTGTTGATTGAGCATTAAATGCCGAGTGTTGTTCTTCCTTCAGTCCAAAGATGAAAGAGTTGGGGTATTTAACAACGTGCACATTTGTGACGTTGTGCTACTAATCAGCATAATAACCAAACCCTAAAAGTGCACCCTGATGAGACCCGGAAACCGAACTTTCAAGCAACGGTGAGTACACTAGCATAGATAACACCAGGTTGTGTGTTAATTTGTGCTGTACGAACATCTCCACCCTCATCAAGCTCGCCCAAATCACCAGAACACAAACATCATAACAAAGCCCAGGAGAACCAGATTGGTTGCAACCAATAGCAACAACGAAGAAGCTGACAACACCATTGTACTGTTTGAGAAACATGCATGAAAGCCTGCGCCAGTGTCCAATTTAAATATGTAAAAGGCTTCAACTGTAATGGTCCCAGAATTTCATCTCTGCTTTTTGCAGATGATGTGGTTTTGTTGTCTTTATCTGGGGGTGACCTCCAGCTCACACTGGAGCAGTTTGAAGCAGCAGGAATGTGAATCAGGACCTCCATATCTGAAGCCATGGTCCTCAGCTAGAAAAGGATGAAGATCCCACTTTGGATTGGGGACAGGTTGGCGCCCCAGTTGGAGGAGCTTAGGTATCTCGGGGTCACATGTGACGGAATATGGTGGCAACAGATTGAGAAGTGATGGGGACACTGTACTACTCTGTTGTGGTGAAGAGAGAGCTTACTGTAAAAGCGAAGAGCTCGATTTACCAATCAATCTATGCCATCAACCTCACCTATAGTCACAAGTAGGGATGGGTATCGTTTAGGTTTTATCCAATACCGGTGCCAAACCGGTACTTTTGAAACGGTGCCGGTGCTTAAATGGTGTTCAAACCGGTGCTTAAAGAATGGAGAACACAAACTTTGTCCAAAAACCTCTCATGTTTAACTGTTTTCCACTTTTTCTTTGGTCATTTTAGCCTTTTTGGCCAGGGTGAAGGGAGTATCTGCCATCAAACAAGAAGACAGTGTTTGCTAGTTCACCTTACATGCATTAATGTAATAAAATGGTTAGCTTACACACGAACAACATTAAGCTACTCACGCAGAGAACGGCTGCTGCTGCATCATCGTCCTCATCATTTCTGCTACACTGGCAGGGCTAGGGGCCAGGACTCTCCTCTTCGGGTTTTTGGGGGATGTTGCTAACTCCGGGTCCGATAACAGGCACCACACCCGCAGTAGATGTGCTTGGTGTGAGGTCTCGCAGCAAGCTATCAAATACGGTGCATTTCTCGGCTTTTAACAAAACGCTATGCGTCGCCAGGTGTTTCATCAGATTTGAGGTGTTACCTCCTTTGACAGTATCACAGTATCAGCTTAAAGCACTTGTTGCAGCTGCTGAGTTTGCATCTTTTGCTGTAAAGTACAGCCAGACTTTTGACCGCTTCGCCTTGGCCGTTTTTAATCTGTAGCTCTGCTCTAAAAGAACGTACGTACCTGGACCCACCTACTATCCTCGGAAACGTAAAATGATTGGCTAGAATCTAAAGTGTATCACAGCACCGAAATGTGCGCTGCTTTTCGGTCTGGTTACTACCGTTTATGTCAGAACCGGTGCCATCATGGCACCGGATACCGGTACCATCCCTAGTCACAAGCTTATGGTAGTGACTGAAAGAATGAGATTGCAGCAGCTGAGGTTTCTCTAAGGGTGGCTGGTTAGAGTGAGGAGTTGAGACATTTGAGAGGGGCTCGGGGTAGAGCTGCTACTCCTCCGTATCAGAAGGAGCCAGTTGATGTGGTTTGGGCATCTGACAAAGATGCCTACAAGGTGCCTCCTGGGTGTGGTGTTCTGGGCATGTCCCACTGGAAGGAGGCCCATGGGAAGACCTAGAACATGCTGGAGAGATTACATATCTCAGCTGGGCTGGGACCGCCTTGATGCTTCCCCCGGATAAGCTGAAGAAGGTGGCTGTGGAGAGGGAGGTCTAAGCCTCTGTGCAGCTGCTGCCCTGCGATCCGGCATGGATAAGCAAGTAAATAAATGTCTGTAAATTTTAATGTTTAAAATTAAAATTTTAAACATTAAAAATTAAAACACTATTGATGAGATAGATTACAACATCAAGAGAGGGACTGTAGAATGCACATTTTTTTAAACTGTCAGATGGGACAGGTTAAAACACTGACACTCAGACTCGTTACCTTTTCTTTTTCCTCTTTTTCGTTGTTTTGTCCATACTGTGTGTTTCATGATTCTTGTTTGTTACACTTCAAAAGTAACTAAGGGCTCTATGTTTTCTAAATTTCTCTGAAACTGTAATAAAAATGACAAACATGCCAAATCCGACACTTGCAGCCTTCTATTTTTTGGTAAGGCAGTAGGTTTTTTCGTCTTTTTCTCCCTCCTTCCCCGTGTGTTTAGTACCTATGAGTCCGGCATAGGCTCGGAGACAGAGGCCTGCTGAATCTTTCAGGCAGCCGCTGGCTGTCAGATGAGACGGTTGGCAGTTATTGAGGAAATCAGCCAGTCTGGACCTGGCAACAACACAAACAAACAGTCAATATCAACATTAAAAGCAGGCAAGACTAACTTACACAACACCTTCTTATGTATAATAAACTTAGCACAACAAATAAGAAAATTTGTCTTTGGCTGATTATTTCTTTGCTGTAGAAATACTTCTTAGCAAATAATCATCTGTCTTTAGAAAGTCTGTTCATTTCCCATTAAATGGCGTCACATTTGTAAAGAGAATGCATTCATGGTTTGAGCAGTTGAGTATATGGGTTGCACCCATGAAACATTTGCCAAATATTATCTGCCAAATACTAGACAGCTTATTCTGTTATTGACTCTTGTTTTGATCCTCTGTTACTGTAGACACCAGCTGATGATCAGGTGTTTGATTGGCACCTCTGAACGTGGACCCTGCTACAGCAGTCAGTTGGTGTCTCCTTCAAACTTGCCATGTTTGATAGACGTGGACAGGGCCCATGCCGTAGGGCAATTTCAAGCAGGTGTTCCACAACACCAAGCTGAAATTTTATTTGGAGTGAGCCCAAATACCATCTCCAAATAGAAGTTTCATGTTCATATATATGTGGGATGTCAGAGACACGCTGCAAAGTGGGCCGCTCCCAAGAAGACAAAGCCAAGATTGTCAACTCTCACCACCTAGGACCTTCTACAGATTTGCAGTCAAGGTTTGCAGGACAACATGACTAATTTCTCTAATTGCACACAGTCAATCTGTGATTTCAAAAGGGTGCCAGGAGGCCTGCTGATTGGCCTTCACTATTTGTGCTGGTGTTGGCAACGTGCGCACTGGAAAGTGAACATGTGGAGAAATTTTATGTGGCGTGATGAGTCCAGATTCTGCCTATGGCAGAGAAGATGCAGAGAATGCTATATTGACTGCTGGACCAATATGGTAACCACTTTTGGTGGAGGCAGTGTAATAGTGCATCTTCCTCACTAAAGAAAAACAAGGGTTTCAATCATTGGATGCATAGCAGTGAAAATGTCTGCTATGCCTTCTGATGATGCTGCCTAAGGGAAGCATGTATAATGTAAATAGAATTGGTCCTAGCACTGAACCCTGTGGAACTCCATAATTAACCTCAGTGTGTGAAGAGGACTCTCCATTTACATGCACAAACTGGAGTCTATTAGATAGATATGATACAAACCACTGCAGCACATTACCTGTAATACCTACAGCATGTTCTAATCGCTCTAATAGGATATTATGGTCGACAGTATCGAACGCTGCACTAAGGTCAAGAAGGACAAGCACAGAGATGAGTCCACTGTCAGAGGCCATAAGAAGATCATTTGTAACCTTCACTAAAGCTGTTTCTGTGCTGTGATGAGCTCTGAAACCTGACTGAAACTCTTCAAATAAACCATTCCTCTGCAGATGATCTGTTAGCTGTTTGACAACTACTCTTTCAAGGATGTTTGATATGAAAGGAAGGTTGATGATTGGCCTAAAATTAGCTATAAGCTGTTATGCCTGTTGTACATAGCTGATTAAAAGAGAGGCTGATCATGTTTAAGACTGAAGCATTAATCAATATTAGGACTTCTTTGCGCAGCTGCTAGTTTTAGTCTCTATAAGGAGGTTGAAACCACATACAATAATTGTTTTATCTGAAATGAGCATTAAATCAGATAAAAAGTTTGAATTCAGACAAAAACTCTGAATAAGGCTCAGGTGGTGGATAGATGATAACTAATGAAACTGTTTTTTGAGTTTTCCAGCTAGGGTGGACAAGGCTAAACATTAGGAATAAATGAATGAATGTAAACTGTCCGGGTCTTGCTGATTAACAAGCTGGAGTGCAAAACTTCTGCCGCCACCCCGTCCTGTGACAATTAAATTTAATCTTCCTAGAAATGTGAGTTGCTCCAAAGTGGTTGGATGCCATCTCTCCTAACCAGACCAGACTTCCCCCAGAAAGTTTACCAATTAGCTATAATGCCCACATCCTTTTTTGAACACCACTCAGACATCCAGCAATATAAGGAGAACATGCAGCTAAATGTGTCAGTCGTTATCGGAAAATTATCGGTAAATTTCCCTTAATGTCCTCTGCTCTGGCCCCTGGAAGACAATTCACTATGGGTGTTGGTCTCTCTAGCTTCACGTCTTCAAACAGAACCATGTGAAACCAAGTTGGTGACCAGGAGGAGTTGAGCATTAGAAGTGCCAGGCTGTTGTCATTGTCTATGGTTCTTTCACATGCTACTGAGGCCCCTGTTTGTTCCATCCATCAGCAATCCATTTTCTGATGCTTATCTGAGTTCAGGCAGCAGTCTCAGCACAGAAGCCATGACATCCCTCACCCAGCCACCCTTTTCAGCTCATACGGACATTCCCAAGACAGCTGAGAGATAATATCTCTCCAGGAAGTCTTGGGTCTGTCCTGGGCCCTCCTCCTGGTACAACATGCCAGGAACACCTCACCTAGAAGGTGTACAGAAGACATTTTAGTTAGATTCCTGAATCCCCTCAACTGTGTCGACGAGCAGCAGCTACTCAGTCCCTCTTGAATGACTGAGCTCCTCACCCTTTGGCTGGGCTGGGCTCTCTTTCTACACTTGTATTCACAACCTCATTCTTTCAGTCACTAATCAGAGCTCATGACCATAGGTGAGGGTAGGAGCCTAGATTATCTGGTGAATGAATAGCTATGCTTTAACACTCAGCTCACAGATTAGTACAGCACCTGCATCAGTGCAGACACCTCCCCGATCCATCTGCCTTATGTTCCACTCTAACTCACGAACAAGACCCCGAGATACTCGAACCCCTCCACTTAGGCCAGTAAGTTGTCCCTGACCCAGAGTGTGTATGCCAACTTTTTCCAGCTCAGACTTGGGGGTGCTAATTCTAAATTCTCAGGCCACCAAAGTGGAGAAACTCCACTACTTGGCTGCCCTTTACATGCTGTTCTATCCATAAAAACTTTGAACAAAATCAGTGACAAAGGGCAGCTCAGGGGGAGTCCAGCAACCACCGGAAATGAGTCCTACTTATGCCCCATACTCCCAAAGCACCCCCCACAAGGGACCTGGGCAAAGGCCTTTTGTAAGTCCACAAAATGCATATAGACTAGTTGGGCAAACATACACCCTTCAAATATCCTTAAGAGGATAAAGAGTTGGTCCCGTGTTCCACGACCAGGATGAAAACAGCACTGTTCCTTCTGAATCCAAGGCTCAACTAACAGATGGACTTGCCTTTTCATTACTCTTGCATAAACCTTCTCAAGAAGTTGTAGTCGGAGCACACCCTCCAGCCCCCCTTCTTAAAGATAGGAGCCACCACCTGAGCCTGCATATTCAGAGGAACTATTTGAGACCTCCACATGACAATGCAAAAATGTGTCAGCTAGGACAGCCCTACATCGACAGTCTTCAAGAACTCTCATCCACTCCAGGGGGCCTGCCACTATGCAGTTGTTTAACTATGTGAGTGACTTCTCCCCAGTGATTAGCGAGTTGTCTTCACCCAAGTATCCAAAACATACGGCGGCAGATCTGATGATACGATTACAAAATCAGCAGCTGTTCTGCTCTACTAGAACCCTAACTTTAGTGACTGGATGAAGATGACAGACAAGACCTGTTCCCAGACCCAAAGCAACCCACTTGTCTTTATACATACAAGTATACCCACTGCTGCCTGCCACCTCTCGCTAAGGGTAACTCCAGAGTGGAACAGAGTCCAACCCCTCTCCAGAAAACTGGTTCCAGATCAGGTAAGCCAGACTATATCTAATTGGTTTCTCCGAACCTCGCTCAGCCTCCTTCCCCACCAGCGAGATGGCATTCCATGTAACACAGTCAGTTTTGGAAGCTGGGGATTGAAGCACCAACATCACCACCTATGACTGCCACCCCATTCTGGACAAAGTTTGCAGAACCCTTGAATTGTTATGCTGCATAGAGATTGTATGAATCACTGCTCACCCAGCATCTGCCATGGAGACCCTACCAGGGGCCCTGACAACATAACTCCAGGGATCAATGGGACACACCAACCACTCTATTGCAATAAGGAGTCAATTTATAGGAGGAGGACACAGGAATCATAATTTGTTAAACTGCTAGTATGTCTTGCTCCTTCAGATTTAAATTATCCAAACCATTAAACAACATGAAACAAGAGTCAATTGCTGAATAAAGTGTTTGGCATTGGAAGCAAAATCTTTCATTGGCTGAAATGTAGCCCCAAACCATAACAAAGCCTCCATCAAGTTTTACAGATAACTGTAAACGCTCACTGTTAAACCTCTCCTGACCTACTTCATACATACTGATAAAATTGGCAACAGGTCTTCAATCCAAAGTTTTTGTTTTTTGGTTTAACTCCTTACGTTGAAATCGTATGTAATTTGGTATTTCTTTTGGGTTTCTTTCCTTAAGAATGGCTTATTAACTGCAACTCTTGCACTGAGAGCATTACTGATGAGGTTGGATCCGAGAGTAGACAGATCAACTTAAGACCCAGATGCATCTCTCAGGTCCTATGTCAGATCTTTGCAGGATCCCCCCCCCCCCCTTTTTTTTTTTTTGTAAGGACATTTCATATACTGTCTATCTACTGTAGATAGGTTGTTTTACATCTGCTGCTGTTTTTGTCCTCTACTTGTCAAGGTTCCTCAGATTTTATTAAAATAATAGCTAATAGCACTTTGGGAATCAATTAGTTGGTGAAGAAATGTATTGAAGTGCTCAAAGACACTAACTAAAATGTTTCTTTGGTAATCATCTGTTATGTATAGACATCACTGGCTCATTCCTTTTCTTTGGTGACTGTTTTTGTTTGAAAAATACAGAGGTTAGCATTAAGTGGAAAAATACCTTCCTCTGAAAATGGTCAGGTTCAAGTACTGGACAGAAATATGCAAATACATCAATGGATGTCCAAAGAAAGGCTTCAGAAAGCCTGGGGAAATATTGCTCAAGATCACTTTAAAAATTACAAAATATTCTGGCTCACTGAAAGCAAAATATAAAGAAAGTAGGCGTGGCTCACAGTACTGTACATCTGCCTCTACGCTTTATGTCTAACCTGCAAAGGTCATCTCGGCGACAGAAGCTTTGCTGGTGGAGGCAGTTCAGTTGCAGACCTTCTTTGTCGTGGTAGGAGCAGGAGGGTACAATGGTTTTCCTTCTCCTCTCACCACACAAGGTATCAGTGCAGCGGCAGAACAGGACACCCAGGCTGTACTCTTCTGGCACCCGCTCCAGAAATCGACGTAATGATCGGTGGCATTTGTGTTGGTTACATCTGTTGGTACCAGGCATTGGCTTTGTGCAGGCTAGCACGTATTCTGATCGTAGGTTACCACACTTTTCGTACAAGCCACAGTCTTGTGCTGCCTTCAAGCACTGGTTCTCACCACCCAGTTGCATGAAAGATGAGGCTGGGGGGGTGTCAGAAGAATAGACCAAGAGAAGATATTCATTCCTAGGATTAGCATACTCTTTGACTACATTCCTCAACACATCAGTTCATACTAGAGCTGGGCGATAGAACAATAACGATATGTATTGCAAAATAACTTCTTCTCGATAGAAAAATGTAATTATTGCGATAGACCTCATCTCTTTTGTCCTCTTTAAAAAAAAAAAGAAGAACAGCCAATCCAAATTAACTAGCTCAGAGCCAAACCAATCACAGCTGCAGCGTCACGTCACGTGACTTGTTACGTACAGCACAAGTGCCAAGCCGCACATGTGTATTTGTTTTGGGAAGCAGCCAGCCGCCGTGCCGCCCGGGTAATGGAGGAAACGAGTGT
The DNA here is from genome assembly GCF_056152115.1 of Neolamprologus brichardi. Lineage (NCBI taxonomy): Eukaryota > Metazoa > Chordata > Actinopteri > Cichliformes > Cichlidae > Neolamprologus > Neolamprologus brichardi. The sequence continues at coordinate 1,743,399 of NC_142105.1, read as the reverse complement.
GCCGACTAGAGAAAAATCAACCGAGCGTGACCGAAGGTTACCGAAGAGAAAACAGATGATGGTTCCAACGCCGGAGAGATTGTTGAACGGAAGAACCACAGAAGTTCGGTAGTGTGAAGGTATTTCTGGTATTTCAAGTCTGACAAAAACAGAGTAGCTCGCACTGTAAATGTGCCGAAAGCAAGTCTGGAAATACAATAAAGCGGTGCATGCTCAGTCTCTGACTGGAAGCGCTAATTCGTCATTCGGCTTTTGTCAGACTAAAGTAACTGTTAAAACTGTTTGAAAAGCTCAGCTATACAACAAGGAGAGATCGAGAATTTCCTTTTAGTTCTCAGTTTATTTGATATTGACAAAAGTTAGTCAATTGTGTCTGTTCTTCTGTAAAACAAACTAAGATTTATTTTTAGAATTAATATTTTGTTTCTAAGTGGAATTGACAATTTAGTCTGTTTTGTTTGTTCTGTTTTGAAACTTAAACGCTTTAGCGGCTGCCTTTTGTGTAGTTTGCAATATTTGCCTTTATTTATCTGAAACAGTCTCATGTTCCTTAAGTACATCTACCCTGTTGAACTTATTATGGGAAATACATATTTAAATCAAAACAAGCTGCTGATTATTTCACATTTTACTTGTGAGCAACGGCACATTTAAATCTTTCAAATATAGTTATTTGGCTTATATCGTGATATATATCGTTATCGCCTGAAATGAAAAAAACATATCGTGATATGAAAAATCTCATATCGCCCAGCTCTAGTTCATACCTGGGATTTTAAATCAGCACTTGTAATTGGATCTGGCTTCCAAGCACTTTTTGCAAAAACATGAAGGCTATATCATTTCTATTAGAGAACAAATATCAGAGTCCTGCACGGTTTTAACAAGCTTGATTCAGTACAGAAGCAAAACCATTACCTGAAACTATAATCCAAGCCTGGCCATTAGTGATCACACATTTAGGCCACACAGTAACTTGCATATATGGCCAGTAGATTTGCTAAATTAATGTCAAACTTTTTTGACTGCATAAAATATACCAAACAACAATGTAGTTTTGTAGTTTTGTAGTTTTGTGTGCTACTGAGCTGAATTTTATAGGCGGTTCCACATTGAAACAGTCAGCATGTCTGCATTGGCCAGGCTTGGTAATAGCAGCAACTGGTGCATGCATGTTGCTTTTGCTTAATCATATGTGATGGTAAAACACTTAAAAGCAAAGTGGGGAAAGGAAAAAAATAGCAGTTTTAGATTGACATTACAAAATGAAATAATACAGTTGGTAAAATGCATATTGAACATGTTATCAATTTTCAAAGTGAAAGTGTTTTCATTGCTCAGGAATGAAATGAAATGAAATGAATGAATGAATGAATGAATGAATGAATGAATGAATGAATGGAATTTTGCATGGTAAGTGTGCATCCAGGCCATGGCAGTTGAATACATTACTTATTGTTTTCTTTAAAACAATTGTAACTGGTGATTCCAGATTGTTCTGTACCTCTCAATAAGTGGTCCTGGGCTCTTGGACAATTCTGTTGATAATTCTTTTCACTCTTCTGTCTAAAACCTTGGCTACTGGTTGTGACCAGTTTATGGTGAAATGATGTTCTTCCCACGTCTGGGATATGGTCCAAGACTGCTCGACCTTCAGGAGTTTAGAAGTCCTTCTGTAGGCCTTAAGAGAGCCATTGTTTCGTTCTCTGTTTGCTGACAGATTTCAGCTGTGTCATGACTTTCCATGCCTTTTTATACCTCCCTTTCTTCATGTGTTCAAAACTTAATAATAATAATAATAATAATAATAATAATAATAATAATAATAGAAAGCACTTGGCACACTGTTGCCTCACAGTAAAATGGTCCTATATTCAGTGTTTGCCTTTCTGTGTGGAGTTTGCATGTTCTCCCTGTGGTTGCGTGGGTTCTCTCCGGGTACTCCGGCTTCCACCCACAGTCCAAAAACTTGCAGTTAAGCCCCTTTTCCATTCGTAACTACTCAGATTGACTCACCAGGGTTTTCCTTTATGTCATATTACCTGGTACCAGGTACTTTTTTAGTACCTGCTCGGCCGGGGTTCCAAGCAATCCAACCAGGAAAGCTTGAACGCTTGCTACTAAAATGTGACATGGCCACACTGCATGCCACCGATTTCCTGGTCAGTAGCGTCACTCGATGAGTCATGAGAGCGTCTCGTTCACAATAATTAAAAACGCCATTTTTGAAACTTGGGAACGAGGGAAATGGCTACAGAAAAACCGCAGTGATTACCCGAGTCTGAGGAAAAGCCACAGAACAAGCAGCAGGCACATTCTTGCCTCAACGTCCACCTTTGTTGTACCGTTCGTGTTGCATATTAATTAAATCACGAGGCACCCAGGCTATGACAACAAGCATTCACTCTGGGTTGTAATGGAAAACCAGTTGATCCGAGTCGTGGTGTTTCAATGTGTCTTTACCATTTCTTGAATTCTGAGATTTAGCAGATGGGGGAACCATCTGCAGCAAGTTTGTCAGGAGCTAAGCTAGAAGCGACCAAGGGTACCACATTCTGCTCTTCAGCAGTTAAACATACTACAATTTCAGTACTGCAAACTACCCAGTTTGTAATATAACTGTTGTCTAATATAAACCTTAAATTATTCTCATTTAATGAGCTTTTGAAAACATTTTAGAATAAGAAACATCCAGATAAATTCAGCAACGTCTCATGTACATATCCAATATCCGATTTAAAACCTTGGATAGATTAGAACATTATATATAAGCTTCAAATGTTTAGCTTATCAAACTTGCTGAGCAGTCTTTAACTTAGAAAATAATCTTCAAAGAACTCACACATTAATTTGTTTAAAGGTTACTGTGAATATGCTCCACTTCTGTAAAACTATCCAGATGCTGAAATAGCTTAAGCACAACTTCATATCTGAACATATCACATGTGATGAAAACACAGTTGCAGGCAGGATCGTGTGGTGGCTTAACTGTCTCTGTGGCATCAGAGACAAAGAAAATGAGAATGGAGCTCATAAAAATTAAAATTGCTTGACAATATTTTGTATTAAACTGCCAGTCAGATTTAATTGCTCATTAAATGAAGGTGCCTGAAGCCCAATCTAGATCATTCTGGGCTATTTTAACTGCTGCATATACACAAAATAAATGATAATACCCTATATATACTCATACCATATAAATAATACTTATTACTTTCCTACATTAAAGTTTTTCTAATTTGATTCAAATGAATTTAAGTGGTATCTAAAATTAATAAATAAAAATCAAATTACATTTACAGCTAGAGAAGACTATAACATCTGTTATTGGCACGAATCTTGCCTCTGATCCAAAGTTCTTTAATTTTCTGGTAACATTTTTGGTTTGGATACAGGATCCAAATACGACAAATGGATGACAGTCTGATTACCCACTGTCTGTGCAACACTGCAGGTGGACTTTTGAATGGGTTGATATCAGCATGCAGCGTAATGCTGCTTGGGAACATTTCAGTCTAACCTTGTTTCTCTTTTGTGATGCTAGGTCGCTGCAGAAATTTCTAAGTAGTATGTTGTTTTTATGGAGGAAAACTGGCCCAAAGTTCATTTTTGTGATGAGGGAAATTTAATTTAGCTAGTTCAGATGAGAAAAAAATATATTTGTGGGAAATCTGGGGAAAGATTTTGTGAAGTGAGAATGTGAAAGACATCAATCATTCTGGACCGGGAAGGAGTAGCGGTTTGGTCTCTTATTGATCTACATGGCAAGTTGAACAATAAAGTTTATCTTAAGCTCTGTCACAAACAAACAGCTTGTATCCACAGGCTGAACTGGAAGAACAACAGAGAGGCTGTACACAAACAGGGGATAAGCAGGTGCTTCAATGTGTGCAGCTAAACGATGTGTAATGTGTTCTGTGTAAGTTGGTGTGGTTACAACTACTGTAGCAAAAGAATTTCCCAAATATGGGATAAGTATTACTCATTTTTCATGTATATAAGATTGTCCTATGCTGTAAATTAATCACAGTAATTCTTCTCACTGAGTACTAGTACTCTTTAAAAAAATGACCCTCTGAATCTACAGCGGGTAAAATAAGTAGATAAATAACTTAGACTTAGATCCTCCCGCGCCGATCGGCGCATCAGGCAACAAGAGAACGCCATCGAACTCGGTCTATCGCGGCAGTTGTTGCTTCATCCCATGACAGTTCGACTGAACGTAAATCTTCAAGGAAAGTCCTCCTCCATGTTATTTTAGGTCTTCCTCGCCGTCTCTTTCCATTCTTCGGGTTCCACAGAACCGCGACACGGGCAGGTCTCGGGTCCGGTAGCCGAAGGATGTGAAATCTGAACCGACGCTTGGTGACTTGGACATGGAGCGGCTCTGCTCCCGCACGGCGATATACTTCTTCATTGGTAACACGATCCCGATATGTGATCTTGAGCAGCCGTCGAAGACAATGTTGTTGGAAGACGTCAAGATGGCGGTTGATCTTTGCAGTTGATTTCCAATTCTCCGCTGCATAAAGTGCCGTCGGTATAACGATGGTCTTCAGGAGCCGCAACTTGGTTGATAAAGGCAGTACGGGTTAGATAAATAACATAATATAGTTAATAATATATTTCTAACGATACTACTGACATGAAATTCTCATCAGATGTCGATAAAGTAAATAAAGGCCTACACTAACACAAAGAAAACAGAAAAAACAGAAAAATTTCAAGACTGATTGATTTCAAGAACTTCACAACCTTATCGTTCTAAAATATACTGATGGCATTGGTTATAAAATAATTTCTAAACTAATGAAGCTTCCAGTAAGCATTCTTGGGGCCATAATCCAGATGTGGAAAGAACATAATTTCACCAAAAACCAACCACAACCTGGCGCTCCTAGCAAGATCCAAGGACCACTTGTAGAAAGCTACAGAAAGACTTGGAATCGGCAGGTCCAATAATCTCAAAGAAAACAAGTAAACCTCCAGGGTGTCACCACACAAGATTCACTTCCTGAAAAAAAAACAGCATATTGAACCTTTTTTTAAATTCTAAATTTAACTCTTTGAATGCCATAAAATACACCATATCTGAGGCACTTGCTGGTCAAAAGGCACTTTATATGAACAGTGATGTTTGGAAGTAGGTACATCAAACTCTCCACCATTTGACCTTAGAACTGAAGAAGCTTCTCGGATGAGAGGTGAAACGTCTTCAAGTAACTCAAAGAAGTCCAGACGCTTTTCTTTGCAAGCTCTTTTGACTACGATGACCTGGATGACTGAGAACCTTCACAGACAAAGTGTGGGGTTGTTTTCCACCATCTGACACTTCATATAAGTGAAGGAAAGATGAATGTAAAAATGTACCAAGACATTCTTGATAAAAATTCTGATGCCATCTACCATGAAGATGAAAAAGGTGGTTTCAATTGGTTTCAGAGAAAGACGATAAAGCTCCTAGAATGGCCCAGACAAACATATGACCTGAATCCAATTGAAAATCTATGGAAAGAACTGAAGAACTGAGGTCATAGAAGGGACCCACCGAACTTTCAGGATTTGGAGACTGTTAAGGTGGAAGAATGGGCCAAAATCAGACCTGAGCAATGTTTGCACCTAGTTTCCCCATAAAAGGCGTCTTGAATTGATTACCAATAAAGGCTTTTGTACTGTGTATTAAACAACTCTCAGTAAGCATGTTCATTTCTCACTATAGCACTTCATTTAATTTATGGACCTCTATGGTTTGATTTCTTTGAATGTGTGGATTAGATGGGCTGTTACCAACATCAGATTTCATAGCAGCTTTAGAAATATATCTACTTGGAACATGTTCAATACTTATTTTACCCGGAGTAGGCTGGGATTCCTCCCCTGGGAACCTTGAGTATGTTTCTTATCAGTGTTATAGCTACCTCTTAGCTTGAGACATTTGACAGTTTATGCTCTTTTGGATATGTCCAAAAGTAATCACCAGTTTTTTAGGATAACAATAAATGCCTGTTGCGTGGACAGGCATTTATTGGGACATTAGATGCTGGGACATTTCTGGATAAAAGAAAATATGCAGCTGAACAAAGGAGACCGACCTAACACCACTAATGTGAGTGCACACCGAAAACCCTTATGGTGAAAATATTGTTGATGTAAATGGACTTAGAAAAGCAGAGATTAGAAAAAACCAATAAAAGATCAGTGTCACTACATGATATTGATTGATATATACTTAACAACATCTCTGAGGCTTAGTGATCCATTGATCTGCTTCACTGCTATAGACATCTATGTCATTAAAAACTCAATGTGGTTAATCGTGAAAAAAAAGACTGCACAAGTGACCATGTGCTATCAGTGTGTGTTTTACCTGCCACTAACGAAGCCATGTGTGTATCCACAAGCATGTCATCATATGGAGATATTTCCAGCTCCTCCTCCCCTGGGGACAAAGGAACACACAAACATTAGCAAACCTATCTGTCTGTTTATGATAAGGCAAACATATTTAACCTCGTAGGACCTGCGTTCACATATGTGGACATCACATTTTTGTTTATTTAGACCCAAATACTCAATTTTGCTCTACATGGGCCTGATATCCACTTACGAGGACATTATTCTACCACTGTTCTATCAAAATTTTAAACGAATATCCTCATTTGTGGCTCTCATTTAGAGACAAAAATTGGGTAAAAATCTGGTAATTCTTTGTTTTTACATTCATCGGGCCCCAATCAGCCCAAATATCAAAGAGAAATTAAAAATGCTGCTGTGGAAGAGTTCGGGTCTTAGGAGGTTAAAAGAAAACTTGGGTAATGCATGGAAATGATATCGGAATTCCCCACTTATATTCACACATCTGTTTTCATTATTAAAGGATTTAATTAATTACAGATTCCCAAGGAAAGAAATTGGCTCATGCTTGCTGATTGGTTTTAGGTTAACTCTGAGGTTGTTCAGTTTAACCGAAGTGCCACAGTCCTACACCATTACTTCAAATTCACTTAGAAACAGTCCTAAGTCAAAAAGAGACCAACTGACCTGGGAACACCATTAACCATGATGTTTATCCAGGGCCAGGTCACAGAAGCAGAAAAACCTAGACTCGCCCTCTCCAGCCACCTTCTCCCGCTCACGCTCATCCATCCAATTCATTATTCTCATGCCAGCTGAGAGATCTGACCGGTTTGTCAGGAGTCTACACGGACTCCTCATGGCAAAGTCTGAAAAGCCAGGGTTTAGGCCACCAGGGCCTCCACCTTTGACTGCTGTCTTGCGCACATCACAGCCAACCCCTGTGGCACCTACTGTGAGCCTGCAGGAGGGCAGGCCCATTTTTCCTTTTCAGGCTCAGCCAAAAGAACGAGCCATTGGGCGCTCTCCCACGTACTCCCTCACCGGGCCTGGTTCCAGGATGGAAGCCAGTTTACTCTGTATCAGGCAGGGTAAAATAGACCGGTGCTATTTTCTGCGCTAACAGGAAAAACACTTCAAATGTTAGTTTTCACGGCAGCTGGTTAATATTAACAATTGTAGGCCTGATGATAATATGGGGATGAAATAAACATATCTGACACAAACAGAACACAAGGCGATGAAAGGCAATATGACATAATGTGGTGTAATGTAATGTACATATAATATGCATTATAATGTTTCATGAAGATGTAGGTGGTTCACTGAAGAAATACAAACTGACGGTTTTATATTAAGTAACACTGAAGGGCTTTTTTTAGACTGTTGGTCTCCCTGTTGCAATTGGCTGGGATGTGAAGGGGAAATGAATGAAAGGGAAGAAGAACACAACAGCCTCTGAAGATGTTGACACAATTCGCTTGGTTTAAGAGGGGTAACTTATAACAGAGATTAATAACAATTATCAATGTGTGTGAATGTTTGTTAAGTCCCACTTCAGAGAAGAGTACTGCAGTGGAGAACTGTTTCCAGGTGAGACCTAAGCAGCTAGCACAGATTGCTTGTCTGCTCCATGGGCTCAACTATAAAGAACTTTTGGTGGACTGAATGCTGTTACAGAGCTGCAAGCATAGAGGTACACGCTATCATCACGAGGAAGCAAGAGACGTGAGTCCATTTGGGATTGGTAAGTCCTGCCTGATAAAAGCTGAAAATAACAGGTATCACAACCAGAGATGGGCAGTAACGTGTTACTGTAATCCGATTACTTTTTTCAAGTAACGAGTAAAGTAAGGGATTACTATTGCAAAAAAGGTAATTAGATTACTGTTACTTTCCCGTAGGAACACTGCGTTACTGCGTTACTAAAACCGTGATTTTTTGCGAGAATGTCTCATGACAGTGACGTAAGCGAGTGCGACGTTCGTGACAACAGCTGTGTGCAGATCAACAATGGATCATATATCGAGTGCAGAGAGAGTATGAGCGTGCAGCGTTTAAAGCGTGGAAGTACTGACCTTACTTTGAGTTTGATTCCATAAAAAGTGACAAAAACATTAGTGTCCGTTGTGCGTGGGAAGAAAACTTCTTTTTACAGCGAAAAAACCCCTAAACTTCCAAACAAGCACCGAGTAGCTACGACGTAATGGGAAACTCACAGAGAAACTCGCGGATTCTTCCACTGGAATGTGCAGAAAAAAGGTTTAAATGTTAAACAAATTTCTTCCAGTCAGAGAATGTTGAGATGTTGATGTTCAGACATTCTGGCAGAGGACATGTGGAGACCAATCTACATGCTTTAATTGATGTATCCAAATTTTACCAAAACTATGTTTTTTATTTTGGGTGAAGAAAAAGAAAAACACAAACAAGAAGAGCCAAAAGCAACCCTCTAGAGTCTATAGAGATCATCTGACAGTGAATTAGACTCAATCTCAGAACAAAAGCAGGGATGGAGAGGGAATTAGGGACAGGTGCCCAGGACAACAGCGATTTGATTCAACTTCCAGAGAAAACCAACACCTATCACACTGGTGAACATCCCTGGTTTGGACATCAAGGTCATGAACAGGTATGAATTCCTGTGTGTTCACCTTAACAGTGAACGGCACTGGTCACATGACACTCATGGGCAGTTCACTGTGTCGTAACAAGTCTTCAGCTTTTATCTGGTTGCCTGCTGGGCAAGTGGCAGCACAGAGGGGTAAAGGAAAAGGCTTGTGAGGCTCCTGACTGAGAGAAGAAGATTGGTGCAGAAGGGCAGCTCTGTCTGGCCAGCTCCCAAAACTCTAAATAGCAGATGTGTGGAGGAGGATGTTAGCCGGGCTAATGTGCATTATGGACAACACCTCTTACTCCTGGCACGAGACTGTTAGAGCCACAGTGCTATTGTGTCCTGACAGCATTCAGACTATATGATACATGATAGATGATAGTTCTGTTTATTATTCATTTTTGTGTATTGTGATTGACTATGTGCTTCACATGTAAGATCGATTGGTTTTAGAACTTAAGAGCCTTCTATGATGAAGGTGAAACGTCTCTGAGAAACATACCAGAAGGCAAAATTCTAGAAATGCTTGTCCCCAACAATTTTGGACATATGTCCCTGAAAAACTGTCATGGAAATGCAGCTAAAGAAATTGAAATCTGAATTTCCTCATTGGTCTAAGTTCGCACTCAAAGACATGCCTCTACTGTTCCTGTTGCTGTATCAGCAGACCTGCATCTAAGCCCTATTACCACAGTATGCTTCTCACCACATTTTGGACCTGGCTCTGGGGCTCACAGACACTTTGCTACCCAGCCAATCATAAAAAAACTGCCCATCTGCATCAGGGCTCCTCATCCTGATGCAGACAGGACATCACCAATCCTTTGCTATTTCGCCTTTTCAGGCGGAAGAGGGCTACTGTCTCTCTGCTTCTCACCCTGGTCAGAACCTGCCTCTTCACCTAAGTCTGAGGACATCAAGGTGCTAATGATGCTGAGTTTTCTGTTTATGAGTCTTCAGTAAGCTTGGTGGTTCGATCCCAGTATGCTCCAGTCTACATGCCAAGTGTCCTTGGGTAAAATACTAACCATGCTGCTCTCCAATGCATCCATCAGAGTATGAATGCATGTGAATCTTAGATAGGAACCACTTAGAAACAGCGTATTTCAGTCATCCATGGGTGAATGTGCTTTGAGTGGTCAGATAGAGTAGAAAAGCGCTAAATAAGAACCAGTACATTTACTTTCCCGAGCAGCAGATATAAAAAGTGAATTTTTAGCCTGTTAATATAAAGACTGGGTTCAATGTGCCCACTAGCAGAACTTCCCTGCTGAACCATTGTGCGGCACGACTGAAGTTTGTGTTACTGAAACTTTTGGTATTAAGACTGAGTTTTCTGAATTTAGCATTTTTTTTATTAACTTCTGTCTCTCTTCCACAGCATGTCTTTATCCTGTCTTCCTTCTCTCACCCCAACCAATCACAGCAGATGGCCCCGCCCCTCTCTGAGCCTGGTTCTGCTGGAGGTTTCTTCCTGTTAAAAGGGAGTTTTTCCTTCCCACTGTCGCCAAAGTGCTAGGGCTAGTGCTATGGTTGTTGGGCTTTTCTCTGTAGGCTCTACCTTACAATATAAAGCACCTTGATGCAACTGTTGTTGTGATTTGGCGCTGTATAAATAAAACTAAAATTGAATAATTCCTGTGGCCACAAACACAACAGGTGGTGAAAGATTATATAATGCAATGTGATGTATATAATTTCTAATTAATTATCATATTTTATGAAGACATAGGTTGTTCATTGAGAAATTTGACTATTGTGGAAACTTGAAATGATTTGACATTAACATCGAAGGTAACTGAGGTTTTTTTGTTTGTGTGTTTGTTTTGAGTGGTCACATCTGCTGACCCTCTACCTACTTTGCTATGGCAAGCTCAGAGACTTCGAATGGTTCCTCTACAGGAACTGTGCAAGCCCAAGGAGACTGCGTGCCCTGCTGAGCAGTCAGTCAGCAGCATATTTAGTGATGACACCTCAGATGTCCCTTTAGGGTTGACACATATACTAATTGGTGTTCTCATCTTACCCCACATACAACACATCACTCAACATGTGTGGTCTACGCATCCATTATTTTATCAACTATAGAAGCACAACCATGAAAGTCATTTCCCTTCATCACATTACTGCTCTTTTAGTCTTCTTGATGTTTCTTGTACTGAATCATATTGTACACTTAACCTTTCATTGAAATCAGCCAATAACACATCCCTCTGTCATATAAAATCTCATCAATATGGACAAAATAAATGACAAGATATGACCGACACATCCAAAGTGATCATGAGCCCATGTTATTAAAAGCTACTTCTGTCCACTTGTAAAAGCCATTAGCAGAGCTGTAATTGACCAGTGGACCAGGCGCTTGTCCCTGCAAATTATTTAAGCGCATTCCAAAGTACAAGTTCAATCAAAAATGTAATGGCATGTAAAGTGTTTATGTATGTAAATCCTTTTCCAGGCTATATATTTATGGTAATGACATGCTAGAGCAGCCTAGTAGCATAGGGAACTGAAGAGTGTAATTACACTAATGCTCCACTGACTAATAGGCCACAGGGGAGGTGGAGTCCGTAGGCTTGTGTTAGCTCACTTACTGATGCACAAATCCCACCAGCATAGACGATAGACTCCTGTGACTCTGTGTGTTCAGACTGAGGAGTCTTTAGCAGGGTTTCATTTGTACACAAGACTGGTTTGGGATTATGACAAGTTTGTTGGTTAAAAAAGAGATTCTGTCTTGAATAAAAGGGCTAAAATTAGCAGTGACTGAATATAGAGTAGTCACTAGAAAGTCTTTTTATAATATAAGAAAGTACATAGATGCATATGGTTGCCTGTGTAAAAAAAAGGGGAAAAAAGTATCAACAGTGTGTCAAAATACTGCTGCTAATGATCTTCTGTGTAACCTGTCAGAAACAAGGATGTAGGTGCTGTTATTTGGTTCGTGAGCATAAAATCTTGAGGCATAATGTTGATGAGTAGACTCTACCACACACAGATATATTGAAAACTGTAATATCTGACAATTATACCTACAATGTAGATTCAATCATTACATACAAAATGTGTAGCGAATGTGATATAATAGTAGCTTCTATATCACATTTGCCTTCCACACTGGCATGCCTCCACTATACCTAATATATATGTCATACAGAAATAATAAAGCACAAGCTTTAAATATACTTGAGACTTTTGAAGTATAAGATAGCCTTTAAAACAGCACATACTATATTTTATGAATGTGAATGGAAACATTACAAACAGTGCATGCAGGGGCAATTCTCTACTGTGGCAACACCACAAACCTGTATAAATACATGAAAGGCCAGGAAAAAAATAAAAGCTTTTTCTTGGAAACAGCAGGAAAAGAAACAATAACAAGAAATTCCACAGACAGACCCCGACCGCCAGCGTAGTGACAGATGCCACTGCTCCAGTCCTTCCAGAAAGAGAATATCCAGGTAGCTCATATAGTGGTCAAAGTAATCTCTTAGTAAATGAACTGATGCTTTTATAGCACTTTTCTACTCTCCCAGAGCACTCGTCGCGCTTTATACCACATGCCACACTCACACAAGCACTTTCTTCTATGCTTTAAGGGCTTCAGCTAACATTCACACACATTCATTTCTGAAGCATTTCAATGGATGCATCAAAGAGCAACTTGGGGTTAATGTCTTCACCAAGGACCCCTGGCTCCCCCATGCAGACTGGGGGAGCCAATCAGTAGATGACCTGCTGTACCTCCTGAGCTACAGCCATCCCATTAACTCGTCTGAGGGCACTGCTGGGACATTAGTCATGATTCAGGTTGTTCTTTCAACATTACTTAGTGTCACTGATCATCACAGCTGTTACTTTAACAAACTGATAACTGTTTTAGACTATATTCACAGACCCATCCATCTATTCTTTTCCACTTGTCCTTATCAGGGTCACGGGGGGGCTGAAGCCTACCCCGGCAGGCAATATAGAATCACCAAATAGCCTAACCCCATTAACTGCATGTCTTTGGATTGTGGGAGGAAGGCAGAGTACCAGGAGAGAACCCACATAAACACAGGGAGGACATGCAAAAAGGCCTGGTGGTGGAGTCAAACTCCATTGCTGTGAGCAACAGTGCTAAACACTGCACCACCATGGTGCCCTATATTGAGACATTTAAATTATATATTCAGCCCACTGAATTGTGTTAAATAAGTTCCAGCGTGTCTTGGGTCTGCCCTAGGGCCTCCTCCCAGTGGGACATGCCCGGAAAACCCCAGGAGGCATCCTTATCAGATACCTGAACCACCTCAGCCTGCTCCTTATATTTTTTATTAAATCTAATAAAATTAATTTATTGGATTTGAAAATATATACCTCAAACATGAACCATGAAACATGTCTGAATATATTAACCCTTTATGTTGACTGTTTATCTTATTTATAAAATACATTTAAACTGGTATAACACCAAGTTCCAGGTCTCAGAAAAACCCAAAATATTTGATAAGCTAAAAGGTATTTTTTAATGTGTAAATTATTTAAAATGCATTCAGGTCATTAAATTTTAAATTAAGTGGTAATGATTCATCTCATAAATCTTCTCCTCTAAACAGAACTATAAGTATCGCTGTTGGTATCTGCAGTACTGGTCTTGTGTTTACTTGCTATTGATACCAAAATACGTAGTTTCACTCAACACTATCAGCTTCAGCTGGATTAGTCAGTCATACTTTTAAACTGAAATGACCACACCCCTAACTTTAAACCTTATGCTATCCAAAGCGTTTAGTTGAGTTTTAGATATACACCTCCAACACGATCCAACCACACTGACCTGGCAGCAGGCGAACCCTCCAGTATATGCGCAGGCACAGCTCCTCCTTACGGAAACCACGCTGACATTTGCAGGTCAGTAGAGAGGGGTGTTTGGCTAGCAGGGCATCCCGCCTCTCCACGCACTCAGATGCCAACTGTTCTGCCTGCGGGGACACCGCTGCTTCTTCTGCACATAGCTCCAAGCCTCGATACAACGCCTCGCACGTGGGTTCAACGGAGCACACACGATGAGCTTCAACACAGTCGATGGTGGGGGCAGGGAAGTTAAAGATGGATGCTGAGGATGGCAACACACCTAGGAAAGCAAAAAAGTTAACATCAGATACACTGCATTATTATGCCGTGACAAGGTCTTAGAGAAAATACTTACAGCGTATACATATAGTGACTTGCATAGCCAGCAAACTATTGCAGCTAAGATAAGATAAGATAAATGTTAGCTTTACTGTTTGCACTGCTGTATGTTACGGAGCCCTGCAGGGGACATGGGAGAAAAAAAATCAAGAGGGACTTTTGCGAGATCTCGCAAAACAAACTCGGGATCTCGCAAAACTTTTGCGAGATCTCGCAAAAGTTGAATTCCAACAATGGCGGCAGCTACTTAGTTGTAATATTCCTCTTTCTGGGTCACAAAATACACTTTTAAGATATTTTGAGGTGTGAATGTAGTTGTGTAAACGTCAGATACCTGCTCGGTTTACAAGACATCACATATTTGCAAAAGTGCTCCGACGTTTTCGGAGATCTGACACCCACTAGCTCGAAGCTAACAGGAGATCGAGACCTACTACAGCCGGGAGGAACACCACATCGTGCCTCGACCTCCCAGTCGGCTTCGAGCTGGCGGCCTCCGAAGAATGCGGCTAAAACTTTTGCGAGATCTCGCAAAACCTAGATCCCGCAAAAGTTTTTGCGAGATCTCGCAAAAGTCCGTCTTAATTTTTTTTCTCCCATGTCCCCTGCGGGGCTCCGTAGTATGTTTACTCTTTTGTGGAGCACAACTTTTTCTGATAGAGAATAAAATGTTGGCGCACCACAGCTAATAAGCAACAGCACCTTCTTCTGGACTCAGTCACTGGCTTTCTGCACCCTCATAGGTCCATACTCTCAAGATAGAAATGTATTTTCCGCACTATAATGCCTATGCTTTCACTTTCATATTAGTGCATCAGTGCGCCTTATGTATGAATTCTGGTTGTGAGATCTCGCAAAACATTTGCGAGATCTCGCAAAAGTCCGTCTTAATTTTTTTTCTCCCATGTCCCCTGCGGGGCTCCATAAAAATATTTTGAAACTCTGTTGTGCGTAATAATTTGGAACAGTGCGTTTTACGATTTTTATTTGTGAAAAACACTGTTTTCATTGGGAGGTTTGTTCAGTAACATTTCAATTATAGTCTAATGGTTGATGACTCAAAAATTATGCTGACTGTCATTTGAATTGACTATTTAGGAAAATCAGACAAAAATATCACTTACATAATAATTTGGAACTTGGTGTACGTTCCCTCTGTCACCATGTCAGCTATGTCATAGTCTGTGTCTGTGCATACGTGTCGTATTTCCTGTTTCACTTTGACAGTCTTGTGCGCTTGGTCAGTGTATCTAGTTTTGCCTTCCCTCATCTCATTATGTTTGATTTGTCCCAGCTGTGTTTCCTCCTGTTCCCCATGCTCCCGTGATCCTACCTGTGTATTTCAGTCCTCAGTCTTCCCCTGCTTGTCACGTCGTGCTGTGTTTTCTCCTCTCATGTTCCTGAAAATATTCTAGCTCCTGGTCCTGGTTTGTTTCCTTCCTTGAGTTTCTTAGTCTCCAGGTTCCAGTGCCCAGTTTAGTTTCTAGTTTTTGGTTTGTTTTTGTAAAAGTCTATTTCTTATAAAGAGTTTTTCCCAGCAATAAAGCTGCGCTTTAAGTTTAACTTTCTGTTTCTGAGTCCTGCGTTTAGGTACTTCATCTTGCCTGCCACACAGCACAGAAGCATCACAGCAAAATTGCCATTGTGTCAAAATAACTGAGGATGGAACACAGAAAAATATTTCTTTTGTAGCATATAACTCCTTTGAAAATATGCAGCAGTAGACCAAAAACTGAAGAAAACCATAAATTAACATGTGTACATTACCTGTTTCACCAAAGTGAAACAGAGCAAAGTTACAGAGGTTGCATTAGAGACATAGCTAAGCGTTTTGCAATTTGGCACCAAGTTCGTAGGTACTGAATAGCAGAAATTAGGCTTTTTAGTTAGAGGTAATTTTTTCCAAATAAATAATCAAAATAAAATAGCGATTTATGAAAGGACTTTGTTTGTCCCCCGTTCATCCATTGTTGGGTGAACAGGGGAGTCTGCACTTTGTATTTTCATCTTCTTCTTTTTTCAGTTTCTGTAAATGTCCATATTTAAATAGCAGGCCTGGCGGCCTAGGAAACCTTATTTTCCCCCTTCATCACCCAGTACCTCCAGTTCACACTAGAGCGGGACGCAGCCAACTGTAAGGCAGCATGAATGAGAATTAGAACATCCAAGGCTAAGTCCTTGGTCCTCATACACCAACTTTAACCCTTAATGAGGACACATACACAGTCTTTCTATTACTTTTTAATATGAACAGAAAGCTGACCGCAAAAAGCAAAGTTAGAAACCAGCTCAAAGAGACTTCAAAGAGATCACCACATCGATTCTACTGTAGAAACATGAACGGATAGCAATGGAAGCTTGAAGTCTAACTGCTCATCAGTTATCTACCATCTATTATCTAGTTGTCTGTTGAAGATTTGCAGCCATCTGCATAGAAAGAATGCTAACACGAAGCTAGCCAAGAAACCACAGTGACAATAAAGCTGGGTGAATGCCAACCCCAGTTCAGCAGCTAAAGTTTGGAAGCAGTATAATTGGTTTGTTTGTGTCCATGATCCAGTTTGCACCAATGTGCTCTTATCCTTTTGTGGAATAAAAGTAAAATTAAATGTCCATATGTTTACTCCTCAAAAGCTGTGCTGTCGTACCACCCTACGATTTTAACTGTGGGCCGTAAAAAAACAAACAAAGGGTTCAAAACAGAAAACTGAAGAACGTGTACAAAAGTAACAACATAATTGTTACTGTAATGTGATTACTGAATGTAGTACAATAGTGCATTACATTACTGCATACTGAAAAATGTAATGTGAACTAGCTGTCTGTTTGACAAACATTTGGATTAGGGCTGTGCGATATGACCAAAACCTCATCTCCCGATATAAGACATCTATCGTCTGATAACGATATAAGTCACAAAAATGTAACATTTTCTGTAAATTCTGTGAATCTCGGGCAGCTCGACTTGCGTGAAGTGTTTCCAGCTGTGCGTCATGTAGCTGGAGTCGAGTGTTTTAACCGATGCATGAAACGATACATTTTTAGACATAAGTTGTAACGGCGCCGTTTTCTTTGTGAGTATTTATTACACGGCGTGCTGCGGGGAAAAGCCTGTTCTAACGTTTGAGTCTAAGCTTTATTTTTTAGCATCTGGCGTCTTTTTTACTTCTCATCCGTAAATAATCTGCTCTTTCACGTGATTCAGTTTATTTTGAAAAGTCTCAACAGGATCTTGAGCTTTATTGTGAAAGGTTTATGTGGAACATAAACAAGCAGACACGCGATGCTGTTATCGTTGTTGTTGCTAACGACAACACATAAAAACAGGCGCTTGTCCATCTGTAGTGTGGTTATATTAAATATAAGAGAAAGAGAGAACTTTAAGAAATTAATAATAACTACAGTGACATCAAAACTATGAAAAAATATTACCGTAAACAGTTTATTTTGCGACACCACGAAACAAACGATAGCGTAAAATGAAACGATAGACGTTTTTATATCGTCATCCGATATATATCGTTATATTGAACAGCCCTAATTTGGATATTCATTTCATATTAATGTTGTTGCAAAGTTTGAGGCTTTTATTTCTGAGTTGACTGCTTTTCTGGGTGCTCCACGTGGGTAAAAAAATTCTGCATAATAATTTTGGCTTTGGAGTGCAGTCTAAAAGTGAACTAGCACAAATTCTGTCTGCTGTGCTTTAACATCTCAGACAAACCACACCACAGTCAAGCTGAAAGCGTGCTGAGAAGAATTCTCTGTGTGGTTGTTTGGTCTGCATTTGTGTAACTTTTGATAACTAAAGAATGGATCATTCCAACATTCCACCTCCTCTTTTGTTTTCTTACCTAATTGAAGAAGTGTACAATAAATGCAGGTAGGCATGGATGCTCTCCAAAGTCAGTCTTTCCTTTATGTATTATTTTCAAATTGCTCTTGAATTCTGTTGAATCCAAAGTTTTTCCAGAAAGAAATTGTTGCTTTCTGAAGTAAGATTGCTTCAATTTGCAATAGCAAAAAAATAAAAAATAAACAAAAAACTTGATGATGCACTGCTAAAATCCAATAACTGACACACGGGAAGTGCGACCCTCTGCCATCCTATAATGATGGCAGAAATGTCATATGGGGAGGTGGACGGGGGAATGCAGAGACAGAAAAAGGGAGAGATGGCAGTGCAGAGAGCAAAGGATGTAGAAGATTGTGAGCAAGCACACCAGTGTGAACCTTGATGGGTTGGACACGTGCACAGCATGAAGCACAATCAGCAGCACCACAGGCACACGCGCATGCATGGGAGAACACAATATTGCATAACCACAGGGGAGGGTTTAAAACACACACACTCATGCACACACACCTTTGAGTAAGAGTATTGTGGTTGGGGCAGCATAAACAGCCCTAATGAAAGACTTATCACATACACAGTACTTTTTTCACTAATTAGTAATCTAACACATTACTATCTAATTCTAATTACTTTCTATCGTTACAACGCCGTTACCGTTACTAACAAGAAAATGAGATGCAGATGCGTTACTGTTTTTCAACACACATACGATTGAAGCTGTCTTCAGCTTACTGGGAGCCAGGGGGCAAAACAATCGCACCAGTGCTGCTGATTGGCTGAGGAAGAATGAAGTAATCATGGCAAACCAATCACATGACCAATTTAAAGTGACATAGCAAAAATGACCACGGGAAGAAACTGCATTGTCTAAGGAAAGCCCTCGAAAGCAAAAACAAAAGCCAATAAACCCCACCCTTTCCTATTGGTGGAAAAATGTACCGTGTTGACCAATCAAAAAAAACGATATGGCAACATGCCATTGGTTGTTTCTTTTTTTGAGGGAAGTTTTAGGAATGGTGGCAGCAAGAGACAGAGCGAGAGAGGGAGTTTTGAGATGTGAGAGATTTGTGACGTTTAGCGTGTTTGGAGCGTGTAGTTAGTGTGTTGTTAGCGTGTTGTTAGTGTGTAGTTAGCGTGTAGTTAGCGTGAAGTTAGCGTGTAGTTAGCGTGTAGTTAGTGTGTTGTCTTGTGTAGTTAGTGTGTAGTTAGTGTGTAGTTGATAGTTTAGTTTTGTGTGTCAGAACAATGAGGTAACTGCTGCAGTCGCTGCCAAAAAGCCACCAAAAGCAGACAGCAGTGTAAACGGATAAACATTTTTTAAAGTAACGCAGTAGTTACTTTTCCTAGTAATTAGTTACTTGTATAATATTGTAACTCAGTTACTAACTCAATTACTTGAAGATGTAGCTAGTAACTGTAACTAATTACTTGCCCAACACTGACAACCTTTAAAACCTGCTGACTTTTAGCTCTCAGTGGAGGTTAAACACTGTCTGATGGGGACGTTTACTTTACTGTTGTATTTACAACGTAGAAAATCAGTTTGGCTCAGATTAAACTTACGTTTCATAACTGCTGTTAGACTTTTAAACTGAACCATTTGCTTTTCTTTATTATTTGTTCGTATGTGTTGGATTTTTTTAACGGAATTGAATTTTGAATCAAAACTAGCATTAACAATCTTTTTTATACAAGGAGGAAAGAGAAGTGTTGGGATTTATGTTTATGTATAAAGATAATGTCTCATAATTAGAATAACATATTTGTGTTTTATTTTTTACTGCACACAGTGAATTGTAGAGTTTTTGGAAGTAGACTGCTACCCTAATAGTAACAGACACCAGACCCCTCACAGGAACGGAGCCTCGATCATAAAGCTGCTCTTACAGAATGCACCCTCGCTCCGTCTTTACACTGGACGACAAGAGATGGTTGCCATGGTAATGGAGATGCTTAGAAAGCTGCAGAAGAAGAAACCTGAGCTGACATCACATCTAAGGCCACCCTAAACTGTTCTGACCAATCATATTAATACCACGTTTTTGTGACATGCAATAAAAGAGTGTTTACTTCCTGTGTGCGGCAGCCTTTTGTCTCTGAGCCAGAGAGAAAAGGTCCATGGTGCCATGAAAAACTAATTTGAAATTCCAACTGTTTGGATAATAAATTGTGAAAACTTAGAACTGGAACATATTTGTCTTCTCTCTCATAAAAAGCCCTACAGAAGGTGCGTTTCCACTGGGAGGAGCAGCGTCTGCATGTTGTTCATGGATACTGAAGACTCCAGCCTGTCCAGAAATGATTATATCATGTGGTTCTTAATATTTATTCAACTGTTAGAATTTTCAAAGTTCACAAAAATAAAAATAAAAAACAACCATCCATCTTCAGCCTAAGCAGAGAAGCCCAGACCTCCCTCTCCCCAGCCACCTCCTCCAGCTTGTCCAGAGGAACACCGAGGCGTTCCCAGACACGCAGAGAAATATAATCTCTCCAACGTGTCCTGGGTCTGCCCCGAGGCCTCCTCCCGGTGGGACACACCTCACCCGGGACGCGCCCAGGAGGCATCCTTAACAGATGCCCGAACCACATCAACTGGCTCCTTTCGATGTGGAGGAGCAGCGGCTCTACCCTGACCCCACGGCTAAACTTCTCACTCCCCCCGCTCCCTACTCCCATCACTCGTGAACAAGAGATACTTAAATTATTCCACTTGGGGCAGGTACTCGTCCTTGGCCCAGAGTAGGTACTCCACCCTTTTCCAGCTAAGGACCATGGCCTCAGATTGGAAGAGGCTGATTCTCATACTACCGCTTCCCACTTGGCTGCGAACCGTTCCAGTGCGAGCTGGAGGCCAATTACTTAACAAGGCTTGTTAGAAACTATGAAACACATCGTGCAGACTTCTGGATGTTAGAAGACAACTAATAATTCTCATGAATAAGACTAAAGGCAGAAAGTTGTCCTTTATTTCTGAACATGTTAATAGCAATGTTGATAGCACCCCCAGATTTATATTATACTATCTTTATATTATATTTTATTTACAGAGTGCTGCCCTGGGGCACACTCTGTCAGTGCACCCCAGGGCAGCTGTGGCTACATTGTAGCTGCCATCACCAGTGTGTGTGAATGTGTGTGTGAATGGGTGAATGTAGTGTAAAGCGCTTTGGGGTCCTTAGGGACTGAGTAAAAGCGCTATACAAATACAGGCCATTTACCATTATATTTGTACATATATTTATTCTTATAATTCTTGAATTCCTATTCTTATATTTTGCTTTGTTTCTTCGTTCATCAGCTGTGCAGCTAGTCTTACAGCAGGGTCCTGCTGAAAAACTGCAAAACACATGGCAACATGTTGATGATGAAAATAGCAGGTCTGCCTAAAGTCTTTGTGTTTCCTAATGAGCATCAATAATTAATCACAGACACAACTTTACTCCTTTTTCATGTTGGCTGAAAACAGTTTTACATATATGCTCTTATAACAGGACGCAGACACTTTAATTGCTGAGTCTATGTTTGAAGTTTGTTTGTATACTAATCTTTACTCTCAAACCTTTAAACTGCAGCGGAGAGAATAAAAAACTGTTGGAGCAGGTTTGATCATTTTGATTAAAAATCGTCTGGAAACTCCACGTTTTCACTCTTTTATTTAAAGCATGTGTTAAGAGATTATATGATGGGGGAATCTTTGCGTGCATTAATTTGGTTATTTATTAAATATATAAATGTTGTTCTGGTTGATTCTAATCGGCTGCTGAGTCTCTCACGCCAGCGTAAGGTTGCACGGTCAGACGGGGCCACACAGGTTTATAACCTCAACCTCCTCGAGCGTGGAGAGAGGCTGAAACCACTTCTCTGGTGAGCCTGGTGAAGGAGAGACATTAGCTGGAGAGATTAGTTGGGGCGTTCCCGCCTCCCTCCATTGTGATGACCATCTCACACAGGCACAGAGAGCGAGTGTTGCTGCATTGCAACAGCGCTTTCCAGACGTTCCCCCCTCCCGCTTGGCTGTACGACTCTCATCGAGCACCATTTTGAAACGCAGCTTGGACTGACGGTGCGTTCATGACCCTACAGGCTTCCTGAACATAACAGGCAAATTGTTCAGAGGGAATTGGCTGAAATGCTGAAGATGGGCTACCTGGAGCAGCCCCATAGTTCTTGTGGTGAAGAAAGATACGGTCCTGTGTGGACTATCGCAAAATAAATAAAGTGTCACATTTTGTTGCTTACCCCACGCCCCGGGTCGAAGAACTCCTGGACCGGTTGGGCATGACCCGGTTTTTCACAACGCTGGATTTAACCAAGGGCAACTGGCAGAGTCCCTTATCTGCAGAATCCAGGGAAAAAACAGCCTTTTCCACGGTTTGTACCAATCTGTCACACTCGTTCAGCTCGTTCAGAGCCCAGCCGAGTGCTGCAGCCACACAATGCATTGCTGCCCCCTACTTGGATGATGTTATCATCCATAATGACACCTGGGTGGAGGGTAAATGAAGTTGGTGTCCACCCTCTGAGAGGTGAAAGTCAGCGGAGGTTATGCAAGTTATGGTGGCACCCACGCTTTATCGGCTGCACCTGAGCCCGGCTGCTTGCTTGCTATGATACTGGGCTGGGCAGACATCTCCGAAACCATCAAAGCACTTTTGCAAATAGGCTCTATGTTAAAAACCAAACACATATTTGAAGATTCAACCACTCCATTAAGTGCGTTTAGTGACACACAAACAGGGTATTTCAAACTACAGCTTAGTTAGTTTCAACATTTCTATTGTTGGTGCTGAGAACTGAAAGAACGGCCACCAGGCCAAAGCAATGGCTTTGCCTCGATCATCGCTAACCCCGCTCACTTTGATGACTGAGACTGACAGATAAAATGAATTCATGAACACAGCCCCGAGGCCAGGAGTGCCAAAATGAATTAAATAAAAAGTCATTAAATAACTAGATAAATGTGTCAATAAGTAATTTATTAAATATATAATTAATTTATTAAATGTGTCATTAATTAAATAAAACAGGAAATAAATAATTTTATAAATGTTTTAAATAAAATGAGTGGGCATTTAATTATTGATATATTTATTTAATTAATTCCAATTTTAATTAATTAATGAAACATTAAATGAATTATTTAACCCTTTAAAGCCAGTTGGAGTGGGCACGCTCCGTTTTGCGTAACTATTTTTAAGTCCCTGTAGAACCGGAACCACTTAAGCTAGCGCAATAATTTGTTTTGCATATGAAACCGGAGGAGTTGTACTTACATCTTATGCCATCAGCTTGCCCTAAGTCACGGTTTCCTTCCACATATAGCTTTGCAAAAATATAGCGCTTGCAGCAACAAAAACATAATATTCCAGAAACACGCTTTGCCGATCCGATCAGCTGTTCAAAACACTTCCTACGTTGGAATAGACGTCAGCGCGAACTATCGCATAGCTCTGGAAAATGTAGGGTTTTTTTTTACTTCAGGGCCTTATAAGCCTGTACTGGTGTTTTTCAAATTCATGTTTGACTTTATGCTTTTCTGAAGAGTTTCTGAGACGCTTAGAACTCAAATTGCACGGCTGAAAAGCGCTTTACACAACTTGTACATTCACACAAGCACTTTCGTATACACTATTTCTAAATGCTTCCAATTTAACATTCACACACCAATGCCTGCATCAGAGAGCAACATAGTGTTAGCATCGTGCCCTAGGATATTTGCCCAGGATGCCCAAGGATGCAGACTGGGATCGACTGCTCTTGAGCTACAGCTACCCCTGAAGCAAATAAAGGCCTGGATGCAGATGCTCAGCCATGAAACTAAATCCCATGAAGTTCTCTATCAGTGTTATTGAGTTCATCTGAAGGCCACATGCAGTTTTTAGGCATGTAAATATTGACTGAAAGTTGGTGCCTCTGTGCACCACGTACCTCAGCATCCGCTGATCCCTCTCTGTAATATTAGGTTACCTACCGCTTTGTTGCTGACTAGTTGTCATTCCCACTTGATCCACATTGTTATAATACCACTAACAATTGATTGGGGAATATTTAGTAGTGAGGAAATTTCATGACAGGCATTGTTGCACAGATGGTATCCTATCGGCACCATGCTGAAATTCACTGAGCTCCTTAATAATAATAATAATAATAATAATAATAATAATAACTTTATTTATAAAGCGCTTTCAAACAATTTGAAACTAAAGAGATAAATAAAATAAAAGTGATACATAGCAATACAAGTAAAAAACACAATACAAGTTAAAAACTGTAAAAATTTAAAAACTCAACTGTGTCTTCAACTTAGTTTTAAAAACCTCCACAGAGCAGCCTGCCTAACATCTTGAGGGAGGTTGTTCCACAGACACGCGGCATGAAAAGAAAAAGCTCTCCATTTGTCTTTTTTCCTGATCTAGGAACCTTTAGAAAGCCAGAGTCCTGAGATCGTAGAGCATGGGATGGAACATAAAGGTGTACAAGGTTGGAGAGGTACGAAGGTGCCGTTTAAAGCCTTGTAGGTGAGCAGCAGGACCTTAAAATCTGCTTGAACCTGACAAGGTAGCCAATGAAGAGATCTCAGTACATGGGTATTGTGCTCAAATTTTCCAGTTCTTGTTAAAATGCAAGTAGCTGCATTTGCACCATCTGTGAAACCCGTTCTTTGACAAATGTTTGTAGGAGCAGTCTGCATGCCGAGGTTGTTGATTTTATACACCTGTGTTCATGGATATGATTTGAACACCTAGATTCAATAATGTAAGTAAATGTGAATAATTACGTTTGGCAATATGGTAGAGACGAGGTCAAGCAGGACACTTTTCTTACAAGTCCAGTCGTGCTGACGAATTTCTTTCTTAGCAGCAGCTTTTTCTGTATCATGTAGACCAGATACAATTATATCCAGCCTGTGAGATAATTTCATGTGTCAGTTATTAATGGCCCCTCCAGTATGTGGGACATCAATCTTTAGCCCTGCTGAGAATTCATGCAGGCAGAGGTGGGACTATATTTTGATGGGTCCACTATGTGGTCAATCACATTAAAATACAGAATGGGCGTGTGAGCCCATTCTGTATTTTAATTATTACATTTTAATTTAATGTATTTTAATTTATTACATTACATTATTACATTTAATTATTACATTATGTGAAAGAATGAAGGGGACAGCAAATGTAGTGGTGCAGGTCAGGTATGCAGAGAGGCGGAGAGGCGGTGGTCCTTCTAAAGTCTTTGTGGGTCCCTCCCCCTCCCTAACACGCTTCACTTTTCACTGATTTTTTTTTTTTTGCATGCTTTTTGTTTGTTTGTTTGTTTATAGCCCATTGTGTTCTGCATCCTGATTGGCTGTAGACCACTGTCAATCAATCTCGAGCCGTGTTTCCTGTACAGTACAGAATGCGTTCATCTTGTCAAATTTACATAAATCTTCGATCGCTGGCAGTGTGACTCTGAAGTGCTGCACTGTATGTTTGTAAGATTCCTCCAACAAACACAACAATGTAGACAAGACCTTTTGCACCGTCAAAGGCACCTGTGGTAGCACCCAAAAGGCAGAGGAAGATGATAACCACCGCACAAAAAGTTGGATTTCTGGACATGCTAAAGGAAGGTAGAAGTTACCGTACTTTTCAGATTATAAGGCACATTAAGTGAAAGAAAACAGTCAGATAAGTCAAACTTTGCTCAACTCATTCTTCTTGCTTCTTTTACTTCTGTACCATTGATTCATTGATGTTGAATTCTCTCACAGCTGCTCTATTCCCGTGTTCTGGACCCAAAAACAGGGTTTGACTGTGAGTTTCATTCTATAATACTGGACTTGTTTTTCTACGAAGGTTTGAAGTTTGAAAGTTTAAACAAGAGAGAAAAGTGTGAAAATGTTCATGCCTGTCTGACAAAAGTGTGTAAAGTGTGTAGTGAGGGGTTTTACAGCCTTAAAACATCTATAATGATTGTAAAAAATAAAGTTGGCTACTTCGCCGATTAATTTTAGAACGTAACTCCCGCGATAAATGAGGGACCGCTGTACATACAAAGTGTCTTTGAATGGCAGAGAAATGTCTGTATGTAGCACAGAGCCATGGCTCAGTGTCGAAATGCATTTCACAGGCTTGAATATGCGCTTGAAGCCATTTATAATTCTTAACTCAACACAAACAAGCAGAAATTTTAGAGAGTCATTGACCCACTATTGATCATGTGCTTCATCACACGAGCCAAGATGTGAAAAAGGACGCGAGTCATTATCTGCACCATTTTCAGGTAAAACGATTGCCTCGCTGCATCATCTGTCCAAAACGTGAACATTAGTATCCTCGAAAGAGTGACCTTTATCTTTAGAAGCATCTTTAGATACAGCTGAGTCCTGTGGTACTCATTACATTTACATGCTATTTTGACAGACTATCAGCAAGTAAAACAATTATGATATGAATGGAGGTTGGGAAAGATGAAAATAATTTGAAAAGCATCTGATTGTCTTAATGTTTCAGCATGACAATGATCCCAAACCCACTGCCAATGCAAATAAAATACCTGTAGAAAAGAACATACAGTGGGGTATTACCAGTGATCGACTGGTCCCCTGAGCCGGGGTCGACACATTATTGAACCAGAATTGAATTATCCTGACAGACAACAGAACAAAAGGCAGCCAACATCCAAAGAAGAGCTGCGGCGTGTTCTCGGAGAAGACGAGAGAACGATTCCTGAAGAATTCTTAAAGGAAAGCTTGCATTAGAGAGTTTACGTTGTGTTAAACAATAAAGTTTCTCGTGTCTAATATTGACTTTTAAGTTTGTTAGAATTGTATAAATCTTTTTTGCCTTCGAATTATATCTAATTTAATTTAATAAATGGCTGCCCCTATTAACTATTTTCCTAACAAAATATAAAAAGAAATATAAGAGGCTCAAGACTTTTGCACAGCAATATATTCCTTTGGTACCACTCAGGCTACGTTCACTCTGCAGGTCTTGATGCTCAATTTTTTTGTCTGCTCGTTCACACTACAAATAAAATGCGACAGCAAACGCGCTCTAGTGTGAACGCTCAAAGCGCCCGCATGTGCAAAAGAAGACGTCACACACAACGCGCTCTGTTTAGACCCAGAGCAACAGTATTGTTTGACTGATGTCCGTTAATATAAAGACTTCGGACTTTACGTTTCCCAATTTTTGCTTTAAGTTATTTTGTTATTTACATAATAATGTAAATAACCTAATAATGATCCTTATTGCTGTTTTAGAGGAGCGCTGCTTCAAAGGATAGTTGCAGATTTCTGTCAGAATCTGCAGATTATACAGTACAAATAAAATGTTCACGTTTCTCCAACGTTGTCTTCCCAGCAGTTTCACCGGATGTCCAGGAAGTGATCGCGATGTCTTCTCCGGCGCTGATAATTGGCGTCTGTCTTGTGTCGGTGACGTAAAAGACGGATTTAATGCGACATGACCATCAAACAGCAGTCGCTTTCTAAAACATCGGATATGTATCGGATTCAGCACCACATACGAAAGTGACCCAGATCGGATTTGAAAATATCGGATTTGTGCCGTTCACACTGTCACACCATGATCGGATATGGGTCGCATAGGGTCAAAAAAATCAGATTTGATGCGCTTTCGCCTGCAGTGTGAACGTAGCCTCAGAGTCCTAACTAAGAATTGCAGCTGCTTGCCTTATAATTTATTAGCAGGAACTCTGCAGCAGGTTTCAGTACATACGTTTTAATAAGTTTTAGTTCTCTCCAAATTTGAGTTGCTTAACCATTTTGACTTTTTCAAATTAAATTCCAACCTTGTGATACATCACAGTTCTTTTTCTAGTCATCCTTAAAGTGTTAATTCAACTTCCAAGGTTTCCAGCTTTTCTGGAGCTTCCAAAAAACCAAGTGAAGCATTGTTCCCTAAGTTGGGAATATGCTATTTCAGTTAAATTATTTTTCTCTTGTTTCAATCAGGTCTGCTGAAAATAATGAAAATATGGTGTTATGACCAGGAGGAGGCCCTGAGGCAAACCCAGGACATGCTGGAGAAATTATATCTCTCAGCTGTCCTGGGAACGCCTTGGTGTTCTCCTGGAAAGGCTGGAGGAGGTGACCGGGGAGAGGGAGGTCTGGGCTTCTCTGCTTAGGCTGCTGCCCCGCGACCAGGCCCCGGATGAAGACGATGGATGGATGGAAGTTGGCATAATCTTCCATTATGGTCCACTTTAATAAAATACTGCAAAAGACCTAAAGAATATATCCTTATATCGATGCATCACATGACTTTGGCAAAATGATACCAATCAAAAATCTCTATTAGCCTTTCAAACAATAATCAGTTCTCCCTCATGCATAACGAAAAGGCCCAGTCATAGCTGATGGATGAAATTTCAACGGCTCACACTCGAGAGAAAGATGGAAAGGAGCAAAGAAAGACTGTTTGCAGCTTGTGATAAGAGAACATCTCAGAATCGCTGCGTGGACTTTGCTCCCTGTTCTGAGCTTCCTTAGTAACAGCTTAAGCTGAAGACCAATAACTGTAGTCTGACCGTTTAAGAAAGAAAACTTATATTTGTCAAATTAGTTCTGCAGCACAGAGTGGGTCAACATATCTATCATGTCTATGGGAGAAAGAGTAGTTTGCAGAAAATCAACAAAATGAGCTGAGCTTTAGTTCTCCTTTGGTTCCTCTCACCAACTCCATCCTCATTTTAAATGAACCAGAATTACTCTTACAGAATATGTCACCTGAAAGATCACATTTTAAAGAGACTTGGAGAGACTGAATAACCAACCCTATACGTTCTCATTTCCCTTCACTCCTTGTTTATGAATAACTTAACAGGGGAGCTGTAATTAGTGTAATTATGATCTGAGCACAAAATAATGGATAATGTCTGAATGGTTGCAAAGTTCGCAGACAGTGATGAATGCCTTTTTCTTTCCATTCTGCAAAGGAAGTCCCACTGTGTCGCTACTGATCCCAGTTTGTGTTTCATAAAAGCATGAATGTTGATGGACTGTGGTTTTCACAAGAATAAAAGCAGGAAAGGGGTGAGTCACTCGCGGCCAATGAAACGACTGCTGGGGAGGTTGTGATAGCAGGCTTTAAGTGAGTAATACTCCACTAAACCTATATTAGACCTATACTGTGAATGAGCGACAGGATGTCAATCACACTGAATTGAAACTAAAAAGTCATGCTGACAACGATCACCGTTCCTTAGAGAATCAAGAGGCAGCAAGAGACGAAAAGAAAGTCGAGAGTAAACTAACAGATGAAAAAAAGGGAAAAACTCCTGTGAGAAAAACACCAGTTGTTCCTTAAAACACTCAACTATGTAAATGTGCTTAAAAATGAAATACAAGCTCGTTTCTGTTGCCGTTAACTTTGTACAATCATAATTTAATAAACTGTTGAAATATGAATGCGCTGTCACAGATCAAATTTGAAATCAACCAAAGCTTTATTCACAATGAAAACAGCAGTGACTGATTATTATCCAATGGGAGTTTACTAATTAATAGGAATGTTCTTTTTAGTAGTAATAGTATCAGTTTAATCAACTAACATCGAGGTTTATAAAACTGGAAAGTGTTTTTCAAAACTGACCCATCAAAGTAAAAAAACACTAAACTGCTACTGCTGCATCCAGTAGAATAGTTTCATCTTTAACCAATTGATTCAATTTTGAGATCCCTCCCCAGACGCCTTAACGCCCACTCACATCCTGGGCCATCTGACCTCGGGAAATCGCATGATAAGGTGGGGCCAGGTTTCACAATGAGCTCACCTGAAACTCTGGCTGATTGGGACCCACACCCAGTTTCACACCTTGGCTCAGGCGATTAGAGGATCATCAGGGGGTCCTTTTGTCCCTCTGTGGGGGGACACTCCCACTAGGTTTATATCTGGGACTCTCCACCATTTGACCTTAGAACTGAAGAAGCTTCTTGGATGAAGGTGAAACGTCTTCAAGCAACTTAAAGAAGTCCAGACGCTTTTCTTTGCAAGCTCCTTTGATTGAATTTGTAGCTCTTTTTCACTCATACTTACTGGGTCAGCTCGGCTCACATACAAATGACGTCGCAGGACTTTAGACCACAATGCTATAATGATAATATAATAACAATACTACTTAAAATAATATTGTAATGAAAACTGAAATAGAAAACGTTGAGTCGTGTTGAGTTAAGCCTGGTAGGTAGTAGTGGACAAGGGCTATTATTCTGTCATTAAAACAAATCAACTGAAAATGAATCCTGGCCAGGTCTGACGTCACGGTCCGTGGCTCAGCATCCAGGGAGCCGTGGGAGGCTGCGGTGGCCACACCCTCGGGCTGGGCCGCCTCCGAATGACCTGCGTCTCATCTGAGGCAATCACCGGAGGACTACTTCAGCCAGCTCTGACGGCTTCTCCTCGCC
Source organism: Neolamprologus brichardi (assembly GCF_056152115.1). Taxonomy (NCBI): domain Eukaryota; kingdom Metazoa; phylum Chordata; class Actinopteri; order Cichliformes; family Cichlidae; genus Neolamprologus; species Neolamprologus brichardi. Next base: position 1,712,973 of record NC_142105.1, on the reverse strand, counting down.
AGTCTGTAAGTCTCCTCCCACTGTGACCAGCATTCGGCGTGGAAGCCTGTGTACATAGTTCTGAGCTGCGGTGTGCTGAGTCTGCTTTGGGGTCCTGTTACCTGAACACTCGGTGTTCTGTGACATCTCTCTTGTTAATGACATTTAAATCTCAATGAGACTTTTCACCTGGATGAAGGACAATAAAGGAAGTATGACAAAGAAGACTTGGGTTACAATCCTATATCAGACTAGAGTGGGAGAAAAGTCCAGCAACTGGTCTGCTCAGTTTGTAGTGTGTAGATGGGCCCTGTCCTAACTTTTCTGAGACATTTTGGTGCCATTAAATGCAAAACCAGTTAATATTTTTTCTAAACTTTTCTTAAAATCCTGAAACATTTTTCTCACTTTAAACATGTGATGTGTTTTCCACTAAAATATGGGTTTACGAGATTTACATATCCATGCACTCAGTTTTGAGTTACATGTTAAACCGAGTTTATTGGATTGTGGTTTTAGGTACTGTATTTGGCAGATGCATTTACACTTGCCAGAAAACAAACCCGTCTGTCTGAAGGGTGTTTGAGATTTCTTGTATTGGCAGATCGAGGATCAATTGTATACTTTCTACTTAACACTGATTTGTTTTTCCTCGAAATTGGACTTTTATGTATCTTTGTTTTATGTATGAGGTGCTGCAGCAGTTGGCTGAGCATGTTTGTGTGATGTGTTTCCTTTCCTGAAACAGCTGCCCAACAGATTTGTGGCGTCACTTACCACGGCGAGCGCTGTGGTGCTGTGTCTGTGACCCAGTGTTTCTGCATTTGGACATTTTGAATCTGGTTGAACTTCTATTCTAAATTTAGTTAAATCCTCTGAGTTTTTCTTGTTAGTTCTGATTAGATCATTTAGTTCTGTTTGCATTTGTCCTTTAGATGTCGCTCCTTCCTGTGTTCCCTGTATTTGGTCTGTCATGTCTATCCTGTTTTATTTTGATAGTCCAGTGTTCAGTGTATTCAGCTTTGCTTCCTCCCTGTCTCGTTATGTCTGATTAGTCCAGCTGTGTTTCCCAGCTGTTTCCCTCCCCCTCGTTATCCTCTGTGTATTTAGTCCTCTGTCTTCCGCTGCCTGTTGTCAGATTATCTGCTCATCTTCCCTTCTGTTTCTAAGTCTCAGAACATGAAACCTGGAACATTAAAAACCTTTTAGGTTTTAGATCTTTACGTTCCATGTACTTAGTGCTTAGTTGTTTTTCCCAGTTTAGGTTTTGATAGTTTAGTCTTTGTCTCCCATTTGCTTTTTGTTTGTCTTTCATACAGCCATAAATAAAGGTTCGCTTTCAGTTAAAGTTCAGTCTCTAGCATTTGGGTCCACTCTCTCTCCACTCCATACTGTCCATCAGCGCAGTACTGCAAATATTTGCATAATTATTTAGCTTATTACCAATCCTATGAAATACTCAGTGCCAGTTATCTTAAAATTGTTATTTACAGAGATGAGGCAAGGAGTAATATTGGCAGTCAAAAAATTACAGCTGTCAATGAGAGACAGATTATTATTTTTACATAACAAAAGTTATGATATTGGGTTTCTGCTGCATGCAGTATTCACTAAACACACGGTCGGTTGGGGCCATCTTCCTGATGTACTCATGGATGTTCGTTGTCTCATCCTGCACAGTGGCTCTGACACTCACCAGTCCTTGGCCTCCTTTCTTGTGCTTAGCGTACAGTTAACCTACAGAGGGTTCAACCCCCCATTCATGGTCATAAGCTTCCTCGTCTTGATGTCAGTGGCTTCTATCTCTTCCTTTGGTCGGCTTATTATCCCAGCAGCGTACCTGATCACCGGCAGGGCGTAGGTTTTGATAACCCAGAAAATGTTCTTGCTGTTCAGCTGACTCCTCAGACTTTCTAGCAGCCTCTTCGTGGTTTTCTTCTGCCTGTGGGATTCTCAGGTACTTGTAGCTGTCCTCAATATCTGCAATGTTGCCTTCTGGTATTGTGAGCACCTCAGTTCTGACTACCTTCCCTTTCTTTGTTAGCATCTGACTACATTTCTCCAGTCCGAATGACATTCCGATGCCAATTGTGCCATTCGTAGTCAGTATACATAGCTAATCTTGTCAATAATGTCACTGAGGGTGTTCAGGGATATGCAGAACATCAGTGAGGACAGAACATCTCCTTGGTAGATCCCACACTTGATGGTGACTTGTGCTACTGGCTTGAAGTTGGCTTCTAGTGTTGTTCACCACATCTCCATTTAATTCCTGATGGAGGTTCTTAGGGTCTTGTTGATCTTGTACACTTCTAGGATCCAGGTGTGGGGCATTGAGTCATAGGCTTTCCTGTAGTCAATCCACAGATTGGTCACTCTGCTCTTGCAGTCTCGGGCGACTGCTCTTTCTGCCAGCTGCTGGTGTTAAACTCCTCTGGTATTCCTGGCAATTCCTTTCTGTACCACGCTCATGTATTGACCCATGTGCCTGTTCTTCTTAGCTGCTACGATGCCTGAGAAGAGCTTCCATGTGGTACTGAGGCAGGTTATACCTTTTGGGGATCCTTGGGACTCTGTCCTGTCCAGCCTTCAGTTATCCATTCCAGGTGTGTCTCATCCATCACCAGCTGGTTCATTTGTGCTGCCAGACACTCACAGAGTGCAGTCAGCTTCTTCAGCCAGTTGGTGTGAATCATGTCAGAGCCTGGTGCTGTCCAACTCTTCAATGCTGGAGACCCTTTCTCGGATCTTTGCCACTGTGATGTTCACTGGATCCTGTTCAGGGAGGTTGGTGTGGTCTACTCTTAGATCCACTAACCACTGAGCATTGTCGTTATAGGTTGGGTCCTTCTCCATATGCTCTTCCATGCTCCATTTCAAGCCTTGGTGGTGCTGTTCTCATATTGTTTCCCTGCCACTGAGAGTACAGCTTGGATAGCTCAGTGGAGCAGGGCTGGTTTATGCTCTTGCCTTCTATCTATGTCTATCTATGTTTCCATGTTTGAAAACTGAGCAGTTGCCTGAGAGTGATTTATAATACTCAAGCTGGGAAATCAGACAAGGACTAAAATGTAAGAACTTTCAGTGTTTGTTTTCACCTTCAGCCAAACCATCCTAGTGTATGTGTCTGTACATGTGCACATATGTTCCACACAAGCCCCTCCATCCCCGCCCCTCTCCTAGCCTTGGCTTTGAAGCCTACTACACACACCACCCTCTCGCTCAGCATGATGGCAGACAGCAGATCAGATAATTCTGTTGAGTTTGTGCATTGGGGAGTCTGTGAAGACATCACTACATAGGGTGGAGTTTCTTTCCTTTGCCCTCGGTCAGCCTGCAGTTCCTCATTCTCGGAATCCACGGCATCATACAGTGTTTTCCTTGTTTTCCTAAACAATCTCTAAATCATACCAAGTATCTTTGGGCAAGAAACTAACCCCATGTTGCTCTTCGATGCATCCACTGTAGTATGAGTGTGTGTGTGAATGTTAGATAGGAAGCACTTTGAGTGCTCAAATAGAGTAGAAAGAACCAGTCCATTTACCATTTAAATGGACGTGTACTAACTGTCTCTCACTGTCCTGCGAGTCCATCATTCTATTGGTTCATGACAGCAGGAAGACAGAACAAAAGAAACAGTGTGGAAGAGAGCCAGAAAGCAATAATGATGATTAAATGCAGAGTGGTGTATGAAAATAGAGAGAGTGAAAACAGGTGTGCGAAGAAGAACGCCTCATTGCATTGAGTTGACCTCAGACGTAGTTTATTGTAGTTTAACCAAGGGAAGGGTTCAGAGTCACCTGACCCAGCCCTAATTTAACAGGGAGCCAATGAAGAGAAGCCAACATGGGGGACTCTCTTCTAGTCCCTGTCAGTGCTCTCACTGCAACATTTTGGATCAACTGAAGGCTTTTCAGGGAGTTTTTCACCGCATCCTAATAATGAAATACAAAACTCCCCAGGAGCGTCTTCCTTCGAGGGCTCAACCCGGGGTAGCGGTCATGGCCTGTTAAGGGCTCTGTTGGCTTTTAGGTGACGGTTTCCTCGTGGCTGCGTGCAGCGGGGCTAGGGGAGGGTCTGTGCTGACGGACGTGGGTGCTCCGTCTCTGGGCTGGTGCCCTGGCTGGGCCTTGGGTCCTGGTTGGTGTGTTGCCGGGGTTGTGGGCGGGTGGGTGTATGGGGGCCCAGCCCCGGCGCAGGGTGCTGCCATAGCATTGAGCCACCTGGGGGGCTCTTCAACTGGTGGGGGAGGCTGTTACATCTTGCAGGAGGTCTCCTCTCTTCAGGAACTCACTCTGCAGGAGGGGGAGATACAGGAGAGGTGGAGGAAGATCTCAGCCTGGGCGTCTATTGTCTTGTGTAGTCTGGAAGATGGGTGGATGACGGGGTGGGTTCAGTTTTCTCTGTGGTGGGGCCGGGCGGCGCTGCTGAACTGGGCCCCCTTTCCCTGGCGGGTTGCAGAGTATGGGGGTGCCTACTGGGGTCAGCGGGGGAGCTGGCCCCAGGGACGGGTCCCTTGCCCCTCACTTCCTTCCCTCCCCATCTCCAGCTGCCTCCCTCTTCCCGCTCCACCACTATCACCCATACATGCAGGGCCTTGGGGTCACCAGAGTGCAGGGGAGGCATCCCCCCCTCTGTCCCCTTCTGGCTGCCTGTGCCTCAATTTTATCCCACAACTTAGACATTCACATTACTCACACTCTCATTACACATACATGTAGGATCTTGGGGGTGGGCACGCTACACGGAATCCAAAAGACCATCAGGGTGTACAACCTCACTCCTGGCCTGGGGCTCGCTCGGGCCACTTCGCAGGTGGGGTCCCCCCCGGCTTCTGCTCCGCGGCGGCTGAGTGACCCCTCATCTGGGACTCTCCTCAGCTCTTTCTGGGACAGTGGTGCAGCTGCCCCTCTGTTGGTCTTCCTTGGTCTCTTGTGTTCTGGGGGCCTCTGGATGTCTGGAGTCTTGATCTCCCCCATACCTGCTTCATGCCCTGGAGGACGGGGCTGTGCCCCCCCCCCCCCCCCCCCACACACACACACACACACACCCTCTAGCAGATCATTACATGAAGGAACCTTTTAAAAACAAGCGTCCATGCTCACGGGTGCTCACACACACAAACTACACCCTTTTAGGCTCCTACCTCAAAGCACACTGTGCTGTCGATCTTACGTGCTGCACAATAATGTTTAATATTTAGTATTTACTGTTATATTCACATAGATCATCGTGATGTTGTTTATTATGTTGCTCTTTTTTTTTCTTCTTCTGCTTGTTTTCTTTTTTCTTTCTCAACAGGTGATCGATATTTGTATTTTTTGTCTGTTTATTTTGTTGGTTTTTGTTTATTGCCCTATATCCCCGTCCCTCTTCTCCGCTGTTTTTCTTTCCCTCTTTCTTTCTCCCCAGTCAAGTCTGTCCCGTATTTAGCAAGTGAAAATAAAATAAAATAAACAATAAAAGGTCAATCAAATAGACCAATACGGCAAGACTGGGATGGTCTATTTGGCAAAGTAAATCCGTTGGGCATCTTTGTTCACCTTTAGACAATAATTCTGATTCTGATAATTCTGAGAGCAAAACGGGACAGGCAAAAAAAAAAAAAGAAATACAATAGTCCTTCATAAAAGTAATACATTCATGGAACTAATTTTTCAGCATCACTCTGGGACAGGATGTTTCTAATTTTAGAGGTATTGTGCAAATGAAAGAAAGCAGTCCTACATATTTGTTTAGTTTGCATGTCGAAGGACATATCTCGGTCAAAATTGATTCCAAGATTCCTCAAAGTGTTACTGGATGACAATGTACTGTTGTCCAAAATAAAGACAATGTCGGATAACACCTCCCACCCACTCCATGACATGCTGGTCAGTCACAGGAGCACGTTCAGTGAGAGACTGAGAGTACCAAAAAGCACCACTGAACGACACAGGAAATCTTTCCTGCCTGTGGCTCCCTGTACAACTCATCCACTTAACACACTGGTTACTGCTACAACTACACATGTTTCTTTTCAGCTATTTATTAATAAGTGACTTTATGTATATATATATATATATATATATATATATATATATATATATATATATGTATATATTGTACTATTCTTAGTTAGCGTATTGTCTGTCTTGTTAATGTTTGTTTATAATGAAGCACTGTAACAAAAAAAATTCCCCCAGGGATCAATAAAGTATTCTGATTCTGATTAATGCCACTCAAGAGGAAGCATCTGGTTAGATACCATGTTTCTAAAGGCTTTTGTGTGGGGCTCCCCTTCCTCCTCACAGTCACCATCTGCACTTGGACAGTTTGCTTACAGTGGCCGAGCTAACTTAGCAACTTGATTTTCACGTGTGTCTCGAACGATTCCTTTTTGATAAAGCATATACTTAGGACTGGATCCAGTGAGCCTGAACCATCCCTTAGTTATGCTGCTAAGCTCAGGCTGGTAGGTGAGTTTCAATGATGCAAATAATAAACAGACATTTGCACAAACAGATTTTAGCTGAATGAATTTTAATTTAATGTCAGTTCCACATATATCCTTTTAGAATTAACATATGCAAAACGTGTATGTGCAGGCTGGCTTTGCAAGGCCTCATCCAATTAACAGTAAACTGCAGAATTATTCCCATTCTTCCTGTGTTGATTCTGTGAGTTGCCTTAGGGCTATTGGTGTCTTAGGGGTTTGTGCTTCTAGGAAAAAGGTGGAGATGATAAAAAGTTGTGTTTCCACCAAACTAACTGTGTTTAAGTGAGACTAACTGGAGATTGTGGGTCCATCCACAGGTCTTAAGCCAGGCTCTAACGCATCTGTTATTGTGATAGCAGATGGGCTGGAGGTCAGACCGTAGCTGACCTGGGATCAGCCCAGCTCTCCCACCACAGAGAGCAGCAATCCCTTCAGGGAGCACTAACTCACGTTCAACACTGAGTTTGGGTAAGCCCCCCCACACACACACACAAATTCACAGCACTGAAGCTACTGCTGTTTACACACTTCATGCACACACACACACACACAACCAAGCAGAAGCCAACACACCATCTGCCGCCCCTGTGTTTGAGTTCCAAATCCCAGTTATCAACAAAACACACAGAAGACCTCCAGACTATTCCCTTGGATAGACCAGAAGAAGAACTCTCACACACAGGCACATATGCACACACTGCACACACACCTCTGCATCCAGATCAGATGGAACCAGGCGGATGGAGTCCAGGTAAGTTGCTCATTTTTCATTAAATGTGACAGAAGAAGTGAGATGGGTTTTCTTACTTCTTTCACAAAGTTCATTCACCTCACACATTTCTAATCCTCTTCATCTCTCTCCCTCCTCTGACCTGGGATGATCCCCTTTCCTTCCTGCTCTGAGCTGCTTTTTTTTCACACTTATCATCAAAGCGGGTTTACGATGCACATTTCACCGGCCTCATTGCTCTTCATAGACGTCATCATCTGTCACTAGAGATCAATACTGATAAGAAATTCTCTCCGTGTCTCTCTCTTGCTCTGTGCCTACTGGAAGGACTCCTGTTGCTCAAAGAACACACCCCTGCAGTGCCGTGAAATCATCAACGATAGGTGAAAAACACCTGACACTGTGTGTGTGTGTGCGTGCACATGTGCAAATTATAGAAGTCTACAGCACAGCAATACCAGTATTTGCAGTATCTCACTTGTGCAGCACTGACCCCAAATTCTCTCTGTAGCTGAAGCCATTCCCTCACGAGGGAAGCACAGTGCTGCTTCTACAATAAACAATAAAGGTTTAACATTCATTTTACGTTAAAATTGCGTGCACAGCAACAGACGACCAAGTCTGACAATTTGTGCAAATGACACTAAGAAAGGAGTTGCTCTCTTCAACACCACCAGTTTCTAAACACTATTTTAACTCGTCTGAGTGCAAAAAATATAGAAACTGCAAAGTATACATAGGACAAAAAAAGGTAGTCCACAACAAACATTAAACAACAGGTAGAGCCGAGCTTCTGGTGAGTTTGGACCACGCTGAAAAGAGTTAGATTGACTTTCACTGTTTCTGTCTAGTTCCTGGCAGACCTTACTCAGCTTCAATCTTTGGCTCTTAAAAATACACAAAAACTGTATTATCCTCTTAACCCTGTCTATTAATATTACAGACAGGCAGGAATGATAATACTTACTGCCTACCTACTCCATTATATTAGTGTGGTATTCTGAACAGCTGCGAGGCAAAACAACCATCTTGATTGTGCGCGGCGTGCTTCTATTCTGATTTTTTACATTTTGTACAGTTTCTGAAATATTCCACTTTTTTTGCTGCTACAGTGACACAGCATATTAATGATCAAGGAACTGACCTCCCAGCCCATTGGTGGGCTAGGTTCAGGTATTGTGCAAATGTCCTGTTTATAAGGCTGGAAACCTGCAGTCAGGTGAGACTGAAGACTTGGGTGATGATGAAATGTTTCTCCCACTGAAAACGTCCAGATAAACAGAATCAACCTGTTGGGATATGTGCTGTGTGCAATGATACTACAGTAGTGTTACTTACAGTGACAGTGCACTGCCACTTCATTAGGTACAGCTGTATTCATTCTACAGTAACAAACTTTTTGCTGAACCTAATCAGACTGCAGGCTGCCGGTTTAGGTTTCTTACATGGTTCAACTCTTATGTTGACATAATTTTTACTGTCTTTCTCTGTTTCTCTGTATGATCATACAGTATGGGTAACATTCACAATCTCTGCCATTTTATTAAGTACACTTTTTAGTTGCATGTGAAGAAATTGCACGCTGAACTTGTGTTGGCTCTATTGTTTTTTAAGGGGGTTTACTTCATGTCATTTACTGGCTCAGTGACACAGTTACTCTGACCATCTGTTACTGTTGTCTGCTGAATGTCGCCAGTTTGTGTACCATGACATTCTTCTCAATATGAACTAACATTATGAGTAACATAAAGACATCAACTGGTCAACACTTTATTAGGTACACCTGTTTTCACTCTACAGCAACAACCTGTTTACCTACAGCTATTTACTGCCACCAACAGCGAGTCGGTAGAAAAAATCCTGCAGCAATTCCTCCACAAATTGCACGTTTTAGTTGCTAAATGCTAACTGGTTAAAAACAGGCAGGTTAACATTTATGATAGCTGTTTAAAACTTCAGTGCTATTGAAATAGGGGTCGTTCCATCTCAAATTAGACCATTTGTAAGATCTTTAGCACATTTTCTGCTCGGACCTACATAAAAAGCGTGCATATGAGCGCTGTGAAATTTTAGCTTCACATAACAAATGTGTGCAAAAGTTTTAGGCAGGTGAGGAAAAACTGCTGTAAACAAAGAACGCTTTCAAAAGTGGAAGTGTCCTATCCACAGATCCTCTGTGTCATTGAGCTGATGGTACCATAGGAGGAAACAATTTCTGCCTCAAATTGGCTGGCAAGTGGGGTGCAGGGGCTTTGTTGCCAGTACAACAGCAAAACTGCTTAGAGAGATTGGGATCAGAGGGCGCAACGGCAGGCTATAAGAAAATTAGCTAACACTGCTGAGAGGACCAGTCACTGGCTATGGTTAAAAATGGCCTGTATGGCCTGTATTTATATAGCGCTTTATTAGTCCCTAAGGACCCCAAAGCGCTTTACACACCCATTCACACACACATTTACACACTGGTGATGACAGCTGCTGGTAAAGTTTCTGGGCAGCCTTTCCTCATAACAACCATCCCTCAAGATTCTCACCATTTAAAGCAACGCATCGTCAGGGACTACAACATCTAATCCTTTTCCTGAATGTGGATGTAGGCTTCCTCAGATCCTTCGGTCTCTTCATTTAATCCCAGACACACTCGATGATGTTGAAATCAGGGCTCTGTGGGAGCCAAACCATCACTTCCAGTACTTCTTTATGCTGAAGATAGTTCTTAATGGCTTTGGCTGTGTGTTTGGGGTCGTACATTTGGCCCAATAAACAATCATTTATATTTCTGAAAGCTTTCTTTGTTTACAGCATTTTTTCACACCTGCCTAAAAATTTTGCACAGTGCTGTATATATATATATTTTTCCTTTTGAAAAAATAGTCCGTTGACTCACTTTCAAATCATTCTTTTGTATATCAAAATATTAGTTAAAATTTGGTACAGGTGCAACAAACAAATACAAATTATTTTTCCTCATATTTGCTAAAATATGAGGGAAAATCCTTCAAACCCTCCTACAAAAAAACAATAAACATTTCACATTGGAAAAGACAGCTACTGGCAATTTCTGAAGTTATATTTCACAATGATGCAAAATAAAGCACGTAGAATACTTTTCAACATGAATTTCTTAGTAACATAAATAAAGAAAAAGCTATTTTCATTCAACTTCAATGCTGGATTAAGGATATAAGATAAATTGCATAACAAGAAAAATATTAATATTTTGTCAAATTCAAATAAAACAAAACTCTGGAGTTTCTACATGGCACTCTAATTAGAAAATAGAAAATAATTGTTATTAAATATGTGCAGATTTTTTGCTTTCAAGCACTCGGATATCTCAAATCATCAAATCAAATTTTTAGAAGATTTTTTGTTAAACCTCCATTTGGCATAAAAAATTATTGTTCAAAGTCTGGACACACAGCTACCATACTACGTGAAGTAACTGCTGAAAATCTACTGGTGAACGCAGCATTACAGACAGTCTCTACTGCAAAAATCAAACCAGCTGATCTACACCACGGCAAGAGTAGTCGTTGACATGGTTGGCTACAGGATGAACAGCCACAAAGAGCAGGACCCTCCATGGAGAAGAAGACTGGAGGCCAAGAGCAAAACAGCATGGGGGGAAGTTAGCCACCAATCAGAAATGCAGAAAGGTGTGATGATTGGCCCGATTAACCACTCAGCTTTCTGCCATTTTCAGTCAGAACTGTGTCATTCCTCTGTCTATGTGCAATCTCACTGAGGAGCTTAGCTCATGTTTTCAGTCCAACTGCCACACTGTGGCTCCACTGAAAACCAGGAGGCCTAAAACTAAATCTGAACCCTGCTGTCAGACACGAGTGCCGCAGAGCTGAGTGCAAGTACAAAAAGAACAATCTGCAGGTGTCACTTCAAAGGGATTGCTGAAATCATTATCAGCAACCAGTGAAAGATGCCAAAAGAAAATACTTATCTGCTATTATTCTGTCAAACTGTGACAAACCTCACGTTTTATTTAAGGCGAATGCCTCACAGAGAGTTTGCATTGAATCCTCTCCTGCTGTTTGTGAAAGCTTCCTTCTCTTTTTATATTGGTGAAGTCGTTTCCACAAAGACTCAGATCATCTGCTGATGACCCCTCAGTGTCTGTCCCCTGTCCTGTTGTTATCAACAAGTTTAAGCTTCGTTCTCTTTACAGGAGATTGATGATCACTTGAAACCATTCAGTTCATTTAATGATGCTGAACCTTCTTGTCTATTTAAAGAGGTTTTTCCCACTGTAGGGCCGTCTGTTCTAGCAGTGGTCAATAGCAGTCTGTCCTCAGGTGTAGTCCCAAAATGTTTTAAACATGCAGTAGTTAAAAAAAACTGGATACCACAGTTGATGCAAACTACAGACCTATCTCTAAACTGTAAAATTTAAAATTGTGGAGAAGATTTTGACTCTGGCGATTGTGTTGTTCTTAACCTTTTAAATTTAACTGTTGCATTTGACACAGTGGATCTTGAAATTTTACTCTCTTGTTGGCACCAGATCATTATTATCAGGAAGTCCTAAAAACTCCCTGAAAAGCCTTCAGCTAATCCAAAATGCTGCAGCAAGAGTACTGACAGGGACTAGAAAGAGAGAGCAGATTTCTCCTGTTTTGGCTTCCTGTTGAATCCAGAATTCAAAATCCTGCTCCTCACATACAAGGTCTTAAATAATCAGGCCCCATCTTATCTTAATGACCTTGTAGTACCATATCACCCTATTAGAGCACTTCGCTCCCACTCTGCAGGCCTACTTGTTGTTCCTAGAGTATTTAAAAGTAGAATGGGAGGCAGAGCCTTCAGTTTTCAGGCCCCTCTTCTGTGGAACCAGCTTCCAGTTTGGATTCGGGAGACAGACACTATCTCTACTTTCAAGATTAGGCTTCAAACTTTCCTTCTTACTAAAGCATATAGTTAGGGCTGGACCAGGTGACCCTGAATCCTCCCTTAGTTATGCTGCAATAGATGTAGGCTGCCGGGGATTCCCATGATGCACTGGGTGTTTCTTCTTCACTCACTATGTGTTAACAGACCTCTCTGTATTGAATCATATCTGTTATTAACCTCTGTCTCTCTTCCACAGCATGTCTTTGTCCTGTCTTCCTTCTCTCACCCCAACCAATCACAGCAGATGGCCCCGCCCCTCCCCAAGCCTGGTTCTGCTGGAGGTTTCTTCCTGTTAAAAGGGAGTTTTTCCTTCCCACTGTCACCAAAGTGCTTGCTCATAGGGGGTCATATGATTGTTGGGTTTCTCTCAGTATGTATTATTGCAGGGTCTGCCTTACAATATAAAGCGCCTTGAGGCGACTGTTGTTGTGATTTGGCGCTGTGTAAATAAAATTGAATGCATGAACATCAAGGGCATAGCCCTGGAGTTGTTTAGATCCGACTTAGCAGATTGAACTCTCTGTGGCATCCTTGGCGACTACAAATACTCCTTTGATTATTTTCATGAACTCAGATTTTTGTCCTTCTTAAAAAGAATGAAGCATATTCTGCTAGATTGCTGCTCAAGTGTCTTGAAGACATAAAGGCCTGGATGGCTCTCAACTTTTTAAATTTTAATGAGAAAAAGTCAGAAATGAGGGTGTTTGGTGATAACACTCAGACCCCGTTTGTCAACCTGGGTTCCTTTGTTCAGTGCGTAGAGTCGACTGTCACAAACCTGGGGATGGTGGAGCGTAAAGCTCATGGTGATCTGAGATGGAAGGAGCCTTTATGAGGTGTTTTGACAGTTCAGTAAAGTCTTGCTAAGTGTTTTGAACATCAACTACTGGTCAAATCTTTAACTGCTAGTGAGGGGTGGGGGGGGGGGGGGGGGGGGGGGGGGCTGTGTGCCTGCCCCTCCATAGTGGTGCTATGTGATGTGACAGCTAAAGGAGGGAAAGAAACTAATCAGTGATTTAAAAAATTCTGTTTGTTTTGTTTTTGTACAGTCCTATAACACAAACTAAGCAACCCAACGAGGCAGCAGTAAAGAAACAACTCCCCTGTTTTACAACGTAAAGTTGGTGTTTTTGTCAATTAAGTCTGGTGTCCTGTAGCAGCTTCACTTCCTTGTTAAAAAGAAGCCGGTCAAGAAGTGAAAATGTCTTATATACAGTGCTGAAGTCATAATGACTCTTTTAGGTTACTTCGGGGGAACCACAGAAGTACATTGCTTTAGGTTTTGCGCCAGCTGCCGCTGCTCTCTGCTCTCTGCTTGGGAAAGTGTCTACTGTCACCTACTGGAGTTAACAAACTGTGTGGATCAAACTCACACATAACTGACTGAAAATAGTTTACCCAGTGAAAGTATTATTATTTAAACCATGTTTTTTAAGTTTTAAATTTTAATGAGAGAAGCTGATGGTGTGTGGTGATAACAGTCAGACCCCATTTGTTGATCTGGGTCTCAGTACATAAAGCCAACTGTCACAAACCGTGGGCTTAAAGTGGACGCTGAACTTCAGGTTGAGAGTCAGATCATGGCCCTGATTAAATCGAGCTTTTTACAAGTCTTGTCGGTTTTTAAACCTCTTCTTAAAACCCATCTCCTCTCCATGGCCTGTAACATCTGTGATATGTTGATTGTGCTACAGCTCGTGATTTTTAAATATAACCTATGCAAATTAATGAAATCCTTAATTTTTTAAAAATTAAATAATGATAATAATAATAATGTATTGTTCCTTACAACACTGAAAATACTACAAGATATATGGAATTATGTAGCAGAGAAAAACGAGATTGGGAGCATCAACCCTATTAAGAAGACAACAACACTCCATCGTTACTTTAGGAACTGAAGGTCAGTCAGTCTGGAAAATTACTAAAACTTTGAATGTGCAGCCGCAAACACCATCAAGTGCTATAATGAAACTGGCTCACATGAGGACCGCCCCAGGAAAGGAAGTCCAAGAGTCACAAACACACCTCCAGTGATGGAGTGCTGCGCCAGATGGCCAGACCTCCAAAGTCACCGGACTTAAATCCAACTGAGATAGTTTTGGGATGAGATAGATCACAGAGTGAAGGCAAAAGTACCGACCAGTGCTCAGCATCTCTGAGAACTCCATCAAGACTGCTGGAAAGTCATTTCAGGCGACACCCTCATGAAGCTCATGGAGAGAATGAAAGAGTGTGCAAAGCAGCAATCAAAGCAAAGCGGCTGTTACGAAGAATCTAAAATATAAAAGTTATTTCACACTTTTATGTTTACTGCATAATCCCATATTTGTTCATTCAGTTTTGATGCCTTCAGTGAGAATCTATAATGTAATGTATGCCCTGAAAGGAAAGAAAAACCATTAAATGAGAAGGTGTGTTCAAACATTTAGTGTATATACGTGTACACTACCAATCACTTCATCCTAAAACAACTGAGATATATTTCCTCTATATAACTCCATTGCTCGCTCATCTTTCCTGCAATAAACTGATTAAAAAAAACATAACTCGACATAATAACAAGTTATTTTATTTATAATAGATATAAATAAAATAACTTGACATTTCTCATATCTGACAGGACACCCTCCTCAAATGTGTTTTTAACCCTATAATGCCCATGGTATCATATTTGATACATGAGTTTCTGAGACCTGTTTCATCAGCATGATCAATACTTTTTATGGACTAACTCTTTTTTTTTGTCTAAAATTAACATTGTTGTTAAATAAAAGTTGCCAAAAATACCAAATGTATCAAATGCGATACACAAAATATATAATAAAAATATATCATACACAACATAATATAGCAACAAAAAATGTGGATTTTGTTTTTAAGGGTTAATAAACATCTCAGTTCCAAAAAAATCTGATTTTTCAGGCTATTTTTTGATGGGTTGAGTCTTACAGGGTTAATATTCCACAAAGATATTCTGATGAATTTTGTGAAAACAAAAGATTATAACATTACAGAGGTTGACTAAAATCATCATATGTCCACACCATGTGCAAAAGGTTATAAACATTCAGTATTTCCGTTTGATTCAGCAGTAATCCAGCACCGCCTACATATGTAAGATATTCTACAGCAGCACAAAGCCCTGTTGTTCTGCAGTATCGAGGGGTTAAAAATTCTCCAAATATTTCCTGATGAGAGCTTCATTTAAAAAAAGTATCCGTATCAGTTTATGCCTTCAAGAAAAAAAAAAATACCAGCAGTGTGTGTGGGCCCTGACATACACCCTCCTACTATTAATAAAATGCACACAAGCACACGTATCTGGGTGCACACACATATGCGCATTTCTGACATATATATTGACTATATAACAACTATGTAAACAACAACTATTAAAACTATGGATTACTAACACAACAATATGAATAGAAACCACTCATATAGCCAGAAATGCAACTATCCTGCAAAAAATGTTAAGAAATTTTAAAATGTGACTGGAAAGATACACAAACTAAAGCTTCAAATTATTTGTGCATATTTGACCTTCATTCGTTGAAGCAGTTTTTATTTATAGAGCCAATTAAAGCATTTTACACTGTGAGGTGAAATTCAACTGAACTCTAAAGTCTAACTGAAACTGATTCGTCATCCTGTTACCTTCTAGATGATGTCAGGAATTTCCCACCTTTAGCGTTATCTTACAGCAATTAACTGGTCAAATCGTGTCCCGCTAACAGCCAAATATGGGCTCATTCACACGGAGGCTCACAGAAGTTCACATTTTCACAATCTGATGAAACAACAGCCGAGTTCTATACAAACAGCATAATATAGAATGTGTCTAGCTCTTCTGCACTATTACCCAGTGAAGACAGGCAGTGTATTTACACCTTTGTTCTATGCAGGCTTCTCCGCTTTCCCTAAACTAAACTACTGTTTAGCTACATGTGATTTTATTTTACCTACACGCATAGTTTCTGCTGCATTTGTGTAAAATGTAGTTAAATTATTCATTATGTGCTTTCTGTGGCTTTTTTCATTTTGAAATTAAGCAATAAAAGTAAATCACAATATCCAAAGCTAAAAACTAAAGACCAACTTTAAAATCTTACATATATAACATTTAATATGACACTATAATTTGAACCTCTATATCTCTTATAATATATATAAATTTCATTCTAATTTGATCCTTATAGGAGTCTGATGTATATCAGTCTGTGGGTTTACGGGTCATTACTGTGACTATCGGGTATTTTTTGCCTTTCAAAACGCCTCTATGAAACTCCAATTTCTTGCTTGAGCTAAGAGAACAGAAACAAAGCCAAAAACTGAGTTTTTTAAGAAAAATAAAAGCGGACTAGTATTGAGGATTAAGTAGTGGGCAGCATCCACATCCATATTCAGACAGTCTTTCCATCGCTGATGTTCAAAACAATGAAACTGACCAAGCGAAGCCAAATCTTCGCATCGAAGTTATGCAAATGCATAATAATCATTAAAACAAAACAACAGAGGCTCGCCGAACCAAAATGTGAGGCTATGAAATGACTTTTCACTCTCCATTCTCTTCTCCATTTCACTTTGGTGACAAAGAGCATCTAGACAAAGACTGCTGTGTTTGTCTTCAGGTGTTTCCCTGAAGAGTTCTCTCTCTTGTGACAATAATTAAACCACTGGACCTACCTGAGAGGTAAAGAACGAGCGCAAATCCGTTCAGAATCATGGTGGTCTTGTTCGGGACACCCTTTGGAGGGACGGGGAGGGGGGAATTAAAAAGGAGGATGTGGGACGGGACGCGGTGCGTTCTCGGCTAGTCCGTGGTGCGTTCTCGGCTAGTCCAACAGCACCGCTCAGTAAGACACACAGCCCGCTGCTACATTTACCGCACTGACACTATCCGTGCGTCCCCCTGTTCTCTGCCCTGCGACGAGAAAGTCCTTTAAGTTTCAGTCTCCAGAGAAAAGAAAGGAGAAGCCTCGGAGGAACGTCTCGGTGCAAAGTACGCGCCAGCGAGAACGCTCTGAGAGGGAGATTGTGACTGCTGTTGTGCCAAAGCTCCGCTTTCACGCAGCTCTGCTCGGAGAATTCAACTGGATGGAGAAAATGTGACTGGGCTACAGCTGTGCACGCAGACAGTCATCATAACGCGTCTTCGTTTGGTCCCGGCGCATTCTGCGATCACAATGCTGACAAGCAGCGGATGTTGGGGTTATAAACTGGTGATATCCCTCCTCCTCTTCCTCCTACACCCCCTGAGATCATCATCATCATCATCACCACCACCACCACCTTTAGGAACTGGCGGATGAAAACAGTCCTTTACTTAGGTCATTGTAAAGAGGGTAGTCACACCGTAAACTGCTTTCCCCATTTCTGTAACCACCAAACACTGCGCACAGCCTCAACTCACTTTGGCCCAGCGACATTTATTCTCAGTTCTAATTATAACATCACAAACATGCGCATTTACACTAACATCACTGAAGTAGTCAAATATTCGACCGTTTAATAATTTGGATACTAGAATATCTACACACCAAAAAAAAGACAATTGATGCAACTTTCGACCATCAGAATTAGTTCTGTAGAGTTAGATCACGGAAACGGTTTTGCATCCTGTAATGACTACAAGGACATCATCATCACAACACTAACAGCCTCAGTGCCGTGGTAGCAACAATCTGTAGACTAGAGAGAGAAAATTAATCACCAAAGCCAGTGCTGGGTCTTACAGTTTTAAAGAAAATGTTAGAAGAAAAGAATTTAAATGTAAACAAAACAAACAAGCAATAAAAAACCTTCTTCACCCACCAGCTGTTCTTGATCCACACCTGCCATGGTACTGGATCTGTGACCCAGTGTTTTGCGTTTGTTGGTTAATTCATATTTTTGACTATTGTTATTCCTGGTTCTGGTTATCTTTGTTTCTTAAGTTCTCAGCGATATTAGTTCCTCCTCCCTCAGGGTTTCTCTTAGCCTTTATTTGTCCCGGTTCTGGCCCTTTTTGCCCCAGGATGTTGAGTTATTTTGTATTTTGGTATTATTCTGTATTATGTTTATGTTCTTTTTCACTATTTGTGCTGTTTCGATTATTATTGTTTCGGTTCAATTCTTACACTTACACTTAGATTCTTAATTCACACACCATGAAGTTTTCTGTTTTTGATTTCCATCATTCCTAGTTCTGTGCGCCTTCTTTCCTAGTGTTTCTGTTACATACATACATACATACATACATACATACATACATACATACATGTATACAGCAGTATACACAGTATACAATGTGCCGGAATTCTGTTTCGCCCCAAGCTCCCCATGGTGCATAAGTATATAAAATATATATCTCCAAGAGATCTAAAACTAGAAATTACAAATAACTAACATGCCAAATTTCAGTAAAATTAACGGATACAAAGGTACTAATGACTAACTATACAATACTATAATGATAACTATACAATACTAAATGTACGATAAACAAAAACAGGACAGAGCCAATACGAAGTGGATTGTGTCATGATATTGAATACCAGGTTCAAGTTATTGTCCATTTCTAGTTTCCCTAGTGTTTTAGTTCTTAGCTTCTACTTCCCACATAGCAAAATTGGTATGGCCCAGATCTGGCCCAAACAATGTGCTTACATATGGCCCACATACCGCAAAGAATGACGGCCTTTGGTGGCCCAGATCTGGTTTACCAGATGTGGCCCACACATGGGCCAGCACAAGGCCAGTTGCAGACACACTGGTGGTCCTGTGCTGGCCCATGTGTGGATGACCTCTGGCAAACCTGATCTGGTTTGCCAGATGTGGCCCACACATGGGCCAGCACAAGGCCAGTTGCAGACACACTCGTGGTCCTGTGATGGCCCATGTGTGGATTACCTATGGCAAACCTGATCTGGTTTGCCAGATGTGGCCCACACATGGGCCAGCACAAGGCCAGTTGCAGACACACTCGTGGTCCTGTGCTGGCCCATGTCTGGGCCACATCTGGCAAACCTGATCTGGGCCATCAAAGGGCCGTCATTCGTTGCGGTATGTGGGCCATGTGTAAGTTGTGTGCAGCCACGGGCCAGTTGTAGACACACTGCTCATCCTGTGCTGGCCCATAACAGTTTCAGCTCTGGCCCCAGATGTCAGCCTAATGTCATCTGTCAGTTTTGGCCAGCGGTCATAGGTCCCTTCCAATAATATGACGCGAAACTGGAATAAAATGTATTCATGGACTAGAAAACGTTATTAAAGAAGATATATGTTAACACAGTCCAAACACCAACACCAACTAAAAGCAAAAAAAGTTTTATAGCATCCAGACTAGCCCAAGTATGGGGTTAACTAATCAAAATGAAAACATAACACAAACATACAATAACCTTAGAGCACATAACAAACATATACATATTTCCAACACATACTATAAACGAATCAATAACATAAGCTTCAGCCATTTCTATCTAAATTAAAACCCTTCTTAACCATACTCCCCTAACCTGGGCACACTGGTCTGCTCCAGGAGCTCACAAGCAGGTGATTGAGCTGCTCTTACTCTTTAGCTCCACATTCTGCAAGAAGCAACCAGGACAGGTGAGTACTTTTACAAATTCTGTTTTTACACATATGTTTAAGTTACCGACAGATGATTAAATGTAAGCAGCTCTAACTCCGGCTCTTTTCTGACACAGGTAGGATGGCCTGTCCCATTGTCTCTTCACCTTTACAAGCTGTCAATTTAATCCTAAATCAAATAAACCTAATAAAAAATTCATAAGAACTAATGTGTGTTTTCTTTATTATAATGTTTTTAATTCCCAATCAGTCAATGAATTAATAAAAATACAAACAAGGTAATGGAACCCCTGGTCTCCATTACACCATGTAATAACAACATGTGCCGGAACATAATAGTGCAAAAGTAACATGACGAATCTCCGTTCAGACAGATTCTTATATAGCGCTTTTCTACTCTCCCTCTCTCTCACACTCTATGGTGTGAAGATACGAGATGTGCAGCACCTGAAACTATGGATACTGGATACCTGTGCTGGCATTTCTCCTGCAGTGTTGCTATCAGTGTGTGAAGAGTGGGAGAAGAGGGTTGCATTGACAATCCAACACAATGGGCAGCAATTTGAATACATTTTTATAAGTGGTCAGAAACTTGTAAATAACTCATGAAAGAATAAAGTTACGTTGAAACCAAGCACACCATTGTTTTTCTTGTGACATTACCAATAAGTGTGATGTGTCACATGGCCCTCTTCCTATTGAAAAAACAAAAGTTGTATCCAAGATGGCCAACTTCTAAATGGCCACCATGGTCACCGCCCATCTTGAGGAGTTTGCCCCCTCACATATACTAATGTGCCACAAACAGGACTTTAATATCACCAACCATTCCCATTTTATTACGCTGTATCCATATAAATGGCCCACCCTGTAGATCACCTTCAGATCCCCTCGCAACCGCCTCAAAGGATCAAGGATTTCTTCACAAACCAGCCTCAATCTGTTAAGCTCGGCACCCATCTCTCACCTCCACTCTCATACTGTACACCATCCCACTCAACCAACATCATCGGTAGGTATGCCAGTGATACCACTTTGACTGGTCTCATCTCTGATGGAGACAAGACAGCTTACAGGGCAGAGGTAGAGAATCTGTCACACTGTCGCACTCAGAAAATAACCTGAAAAGAACTCACCATGGACTTAAGGAGGTGCAGACAGGTTCACTCTTCTTTCATTATAAATGGAGAATGGATGGAATCCATCAACACCTTCAGGTTTCCAGGCAGCCATATCACCACCGATCTCACCTAGACCCACAATGCCACGCACAGGTAAAGAAGACCCTTCCCACGTGTCTTGGGGAAGAACAACCTGGACCAGAAGTTGCTGCTTCAAACCCAACCCTGAACTGAATAAGCGGAAGGGGATGTATGTATGAATGGGTGGATAGATGGATGATGGATGGATGGGTGGATGGATGGGTGGATAGATGGATGATGGATGGATGGATGATGGATGGATAGATGGATAGATGGATAGATGGATGATGGATGGGTGGATGAATGGATGGATGATGGATGGATAGATGAATGATGGATGGGTGAATGGATGGGTGGATAGATGGATGATGGATGGATGGGTGGATGATGGATGATGGGTGGATAGATGGATGATGGATGGATGGGTGGATGATGGATGGATGGATGATGGATGGATAGATGGATGATGGATGATGGGTGGATAGATGGATGATGGATGGATGGGTGGATGGATGGATGGATGATGGGTGGATAGATGGATGATGGATGGATGGATGATGGATGGATAGATGGATGGGTGGATGGATGGGTGGATAGATGGATGATGGATGGATGGGTGGATAGATGGATGATGGATGGATGGGTGGGTGGGTGGATAGATGGATAGATGGATGGATGGATAGATGGATGATGGATGATGGATGATGGATGGATGGATGGATGGGTGGATAGATGGATGATGGATGGATAGATGGATGATGGATGGGTGGATGGATGGGTGGATAGATGGATGATGGATGGATGGGTGGATGATGGATGGATGGATGATGGATGGATAGATGGATGATGGATGGATGGATGGAGTTCATCATATATAATATTGTGTTATCATAGATAAATTTACCCAGTGGTAAATGAGGCACCCTAAGATAAAAGTCAAACCATTTGCTCCTATAAATTATATATGATTCAAATATATATCTATGCATGTACATGATTGTAGAGTCAAGTATTTCTGCCATAACTAGGCCAAGACCCATAACAGATTTTGCACTAACCAACTAACCCACTAAAGCTACCAGTCTTTGAGGATCTAAGGAGGTGCCAGAAATTAACTTTCAGATAAAATACAAAAAACAATCTGCTGTAAAGTCTCTTTTACTCTGCTAGAAACACAGAACAAATCCCAGGAATACCAGTTCAACCAATGCAATGAATTTCACTCTTATTTATAACAATATTGAAGGAATGTCCATGTCTCCTTTATTAGCCTATGGGACAATAAGCTTTAATGTTTAACTAGATCCAGTTTAAAGTTTCAGAGCTCTAATGTGCAGCCATTACCTTAGAAATAAACAGCAAAATCCGCTCAGGGTAAAAACTTTTAACTGGAGTTAAAATGTTTATTGTGTGTGCTGAATGACCAGATTTACTGAAGAATTTTCTTTTTCTGTTTGCTGATAGTAAATTGTGTTTATTCTTAATCAAAGATGTAATCAAAATATAAGTCTGATTAATATGTTAAATAAGAAATAAAGTGCAGGGATGGAACCCATCATTATACATGATTTTGAATAAGAGTAATGATATTAAGCATTCAAGTGTTGAACACAAAACAATAATTCATATTTTCCTGATAGTCAGTTATGCTTAATGCTGATCAAAATATAATCAGGTATATAAATATAAGTATGTCTAAGTTTAACCAACATAACAAAAAAGAAAATATAAAAGATAATGATTCTAAAACTCAGAAGTATCTGAACTATTACCTTACTCTCACACAATTCTAGGTTTTATTTTAGATTCCCTTTCAAACATTCAAGTGAATCATAAAAGTCAACAGTTAAACAACAATTACCATATGGAATTATTTACCATCCTAATAATGTGCAGTACTCTTCAGTAAATTATGTTTGTGTTCTCATAACACTAACTCTCACCCACTGAACACAAATCATGACAAAATTCTGACTTAGCATGATGAGCAAGCAATTCATGCACATGGAAAACTCCCCTCAATGACAGTGTAGAAGCCTACATGCAGTTTAATTTGAAATGTACGCTTTTATTTTGATAGTGCAGAAAAAACAGGAAGTTGGGCGAGAGGAGAGTGGAGCCACATGGTTTTTTGACCTCGCAATCTCTCTTCATCCATTTTGAATTGAGCTTTATAAGTTTTTATAATTTGGAATTCTGTTGCTGTGTACCTGTTTGGACTTTTGAAGTAAATATTGAGAAACTATCAAGGACTGTTGTTTTGTTTTTTGGATATGGAAAGAGAGGCTAAGCGGAGCGTCAAGCTAAGGCTCCATTGAAAGGAAATCTACATTAGTCAAAAAACCTGCTCTTCACGGATTAATGGAGTTTGAAAACGCCTGACTATAAAGAAAGAAGGAAATACCGAACCAAGGAAAAACTGAAGATGGAAAACTGTAAGTTTTAAATTGCCTTGCCCTTTTTCAATTTGCTGAGGTGCATGTGTATTGATTGAGTTTGGAATTTTGCTACCCATGGATGAACAAAACAGTGGAAAAAGGATTGTAAAAATGACTGAGAAGGCTATGGAAGACTGCAAGACTAGAAATGTCAACACACGTAGACATAAGCTCTCTCAATTAACAGGCATGAAAAAAGAAATTGAGCAATTAATGGAAGATGATGCAAATGTTGACCTCGTTAAAAATAAATTACGAGTTGACTTTAGCTCTTTGCAGCAAGACTTTGCTAGCCTAAATTCTGAACTGCAACAACTTATGAGTGAAGATGAATTTTTGGAAGATCAATATAGTTGGTTTGATCCAAAGAACAAGTCCCTGAATGATTTCTTTTGGAAATGTGAAGGGTGGATGAATGAAGTCATGAAACGCTCTGAACAGAACAGAGAGGACAACATAGGAAAGCAGGCTGATAATAGGTCCATATCGTCAAAGTCGGCAAGCAAACGCTCAAGTAGATCTGGATCACAACGTGGAAGCATTTCCTCTACATCTTCCTCTATTAGATTAAAGGTAGAAATGGAGCGTGCTGCATTAAAGGCAAAGGCTGCAGCTCTGGAGAAGAGTTTGGCAATAGAAAAGGAAGAAGCGGATTGGTATGCAGAAATGAAAGGAAAGGAGGCTCAATTGCAGGCAGAAGAAAAACAAAGAGAGGCTG
The DNA here is from genome assembly GCF_056152115.1 of Neolamprologus brichardi. Lineage (NCBI taxonomy): Eukaryota > Metazoa > Chordata > Actinopteri > Cichliformes > Cichlidae > Neolamprologus > Neolamprologus brichardi. Next base: position 1,688,945 of record NC_142105.1, on the reverse strand, counting down.
CAATAAAGGCTAAAAGGGAAATGCATGCTATGCAGACTGCCCTTGCTGAGTCAGATGCAAAACTGGAAGTTTTGCAAAAATATGAAGATACACAGCCAGACATGAGCATTTTTGCAGATGATGATCAGAATGGCAAAACTGAGATTAAAACAACATTCCACCCAACATCGCAATACGTCTCATCTGCACCCTACGACAACGACGAGGTGCAGACACCAATGCAAGAAAGGACAGTGCCTGCGCCAAGCATTGAAAGGGCTGGTGAACCCGTGCTCGATAATTTGTGTCAAGCCATTTCTCAGCAAGTTAATGTCACTGAGTACCTGGTAAAGAATCACAAAGCATCTCCATTACCTGACATCTCCATTCCAACTTTCAACGGAGATCCACTTGAATACAACTCTTTTATCGGTTCCATTGAACATGGAATTGAAAAGCGTACTGATAATAATCGTGATCGTCTACAGTATTTGCTGCAGTACACGAGTGGACAACCCCATCAGTTGGTTAAAAGTTGCATCCATATGGAACCTTCAGTGGGTTATACAAAGGCGAAACAAATGCTCAAAGAGTTTTTTGGAGATGACTTTAAGATAGCTGAAGCCTACATAAAGGTGGCCCTGGATTGGCAGACAATTAAGCCAGAAGACGGCACTGCACTACAGTCCTTTGCATTGTTTCTCACCGGCTGCTACAATGCAATGACAGATGTTAACTACATGGAAGACTTGGATAATACGTCTAACCTAAGGGCATTAGCTAACAAGCTTCCTTACAAACTTAAAGAATCGTGGCGAAAGCATGCTTGTGACCTGCAAGACAAAACGAAGAAAAGAGTCAAGTTCAAGGATTTTGTCAACTTTATCAATCAGCAAGTTAGGTACGTGCTACACCCACTTTATGGAAATATAAGGGAAACTACAATAGGTGTGAAGGACTCATTCAGACAAAGAGCAAAGCCACAATACGCAGAGACATTCAAACCAAAGAAAGTGTTTACAACAGCAATCACTGACCCTCAAATGGAAAACAAGACAGAAAGTGCCAAACAAGTGGCATCAAAAACACGGACTGTCCCAGTGGATTCAAGCAGCAAACCTTGTGTTTATTGCAAGGGAGAGCAACACAACCTCCAAATCTGCAGAAAGCTCAAGGACAAGCCTCATAAGGAGAAGATTGAGTTTTTAAGGAGCATAGGACTGTGTTTTGCCTGTTTGAAACATGGTCACATGAGTAGCAGCTGCAAAGACAAGCTCCATTGTCAAGAATGCTCTCGACTGCATCCTACCCTGCTGCACATCACCAATAGGGACTCACAAGAAGAAACAGCAAGGGAGGCTACTCAACAGTTCGTATCAAGTGCTCTTGTACAAACAACAGCAACTTTCAGCATGACTGGGGCCGGTAAGGAAGATTGTATTCTTCCAATCGTTCCAGTACGTGTCAAGGCCCAGTCAGGAACCAAGACAGTAACAACATATGCATTCTTGGATCAAGGCAGCTCAGCCACCTTTGTGACAGAGTCACTGATAAAACAACTGAACCTGAACGGACGAATTACGAAAATCTCACTCCGAACGATGGGAAATGAATCTGTTGTGAACACCTGCATTGTGACTGGACTGGAAGTCAGTAGTCTGGATGGTAGCCAGTTTATTAAACTTTCAGAGGTGTATGCACAAAACCACATTCCTGTAAGTAAAAACAATATCCCATGCCAGGAGGATGTTGACAGGTGGTCTCACCTGACGGAAGTGAAACTTCCCACAATCCAAGCGGATGTTGGATTACTCATAGGAGTGAATGTTCCCAAAGCCATGGAACCGCTTAAGGTGGTAAACAGCGTGGACAATGGACCCTACGCAGTGAGAACAATATTAGGTTGGACAGTAAATGGACCACTTAGGAGTGGAGGCGACATGAGTGGGAGAAACAGGTTGGCACAAGTGACTGTGAATAGGATATCAGTAGCCAGGTTGGAAGAGCTCTGGCAGCTACAGTTTAAGCAGGACTTTCCTGATGCGGGACAAGACGAAAATCTTGAAATGTCCAAGGAAGATCGTCAGTTTCTGAACATGGTGTCTCAGTCTGCAAAACTGGAGGATGGCCATTATAGTATTTGTCTTCCAGTGAGAAGCAAGGCGCTGTGCTTGCCAAGCAACAGAGAAGTCGCAGTGCAACGTGCGCTGAACTTACAGAAAAGATTCACCAGAGATGTCAAGTTTTACGAGGAATATGTTGCATATATGGATGATATCCTAAAAAAGGGTTACGCAATCAAACTGAACAATGCTGAATGTAAGTCACTGGAGGGACGAACATGGTATTTGCCTCATCATGGAGTGAGACATCCAGTCAAGCGAAAGTTACGTGTTGTCTTCGACTGCGGGGCAAGCTTTCAAGGAACATCGCTGAACCAGCATCTTTTGCAGGGACCGGATTTGACAAGCTCACTGGTGGGAGTCCTCCTGAGGTTTCGACAGGAGACTGTGGCAGTAATGGCTGACGTGGAGGCCATGTTCCACCAAGTCAGAGTCAGCAAGGAAGATACAGATCTCCTCAGGTTTCTTTGGTGGTCTGATGGGAATTACAAGGAGAAGCTTGCAGAACACAAAATGTTGGTCCACATCTTTGGTGCCACCTCTTCGCCAAGTGTTGCATCTTTTGCACTTCAGAAATGTGCTACTGATTTCGAAAGGGAATTTGGTCAAGAAGCTGCAAGGACAGTCAAGAAAAACTTTTATGTGGACGACTGTCTTAAGTCAATTGCAGAGGAAGACGCAGCAATCAACCTGTGTTCTGACTTGAGGAACATGTTGGCAAAAGGCGGATTTCGACTAACAAAATGGTCAAGCAACAGCAGAAAGTTGCTCAACTCAATTCCTGATGAAGAAAGAGCACAAGGATTTAAAGTTCTGAATCTGGACGAGAGTAATTTGCCGATGGAAAGAGCATTGGGAATTCAGTGGTGTGCTGAATCAGATCAGTTCAAGTTCAAGATCAACCTTAAAAACAGACCGAACACTAGAAGAGGACTGCTTTCCCTTCTCAGCTCCATCTTTGATCCACTGGGATTTGTTGCTCCGGTGATTCTGTGTGCAAAAAAAATCTTGCACGATTTATGTCGGAGGAAATACGGCTGGGATGAATCCCTACCAGAGGATGTCATTAAGAGCTGGAATAAGTGGGTTGCAGATTTGCAAAGGCTTGACAACTTTGGAGTTGACAGGAGCATCAAGTCAAAGCATTTTGGTGCACCAGTCTTTGCGCAGCTGCATCATTTTGCTGACGCAAGCGAAGACGCTTATGGAACAGCAAGCTACCTGTTGCTGCGCAATGCAAGTGGCGAGACTCAGTCCACCTTGGTAATGGCAAAGGCAAGGGTTGCACCTTTGAAGTGTCCAACCATCCCACGAATGGAATTGATTGCCGCAACAGTTGCAGTGAAGATGGATAAACTTCTAAAGAAGGAACTAGAAGTAGAACTGCATGAATCTGTTTTTTGGACAGATAGCACGGCTGTGCTAAAGTACTTGAATAGTGAAGGCACAAGATTCAAGACCTTTGTTTCTAATAGGATCTCAGTAATCTTGAGCCATTCTCACATTCGGCAGTGGAGATATGTCAATACCACTTTGAATCCAGCAGATCATGTCTCTAGAGGACAGACTGTTGCAGCATTCTTAAAATGTGGTGATTGGCTTTCGGGACCAAGTTTCCTATTCTGCTCAGAAGATCAGTGGCCCAAGAATCCAGATCCCAGAATGCTGGATTTTGATGACTTAGAGGTCAAAAGAGAAGCTCAGACACATGTCATTCAGATGCAAGGGCTCAAAGACTCAGTAGACCAGCTGATGAATCACTACTCATCCTGGACAAAGCTAAAGCGTGCTGTAGCCTGGTTCATGAAGCTGAAGAGTTTGCTTAAGGAATTAATAGCAAAGAGAAAGGAAGCAAGCACAATAAGTGAGGAAATCAGGATGAGCCAATTCAAGAAAGCTTTCAAGGGAAAAAATCTAACCTGTGATGATTTGTCTGAAGCAGAAATGGAAATTGTGAAGTACTGTCAGAAGCAAAGTTTTGAACAGGACTTGGTAATGCTGAAAGAACATCAAAGGGTGAAGAAAAATAGCTCTCTCTACAAGTTGACTCCAATACTGCAAGATGGAGTCATAAGAGTTGGAGGAAGGTTAAGTCGAGCAGCGATGCCAGATGATGCTAAGCAGCAAGTTATCTTGCCAAAGGAGTCACATATCACACAGCTTGTGTTAAGACATACCCATGATGTTACAGCTCACGCCGGACGGAATCACATGTTGGCTCATCTGCGTCAAAAATTTTGGATCCCTGGAGCAAATGGAGCCATTAGAAGGTTCTTGTCAAAATGTGTCACCTGTAAAAGGCTACATGGAAGTACTGGCAAACAAATAATGGCAGATTTACCAAAATGCAGGATCCTGCCTGATGACCCTCCGTTCACCAAAGTAGGCGTTGACTACTTTGGTCCATTCCTGGTAAAAAGGGGAAGAAGTCAAGTAAAGAGATATGGTGTCATTTTCACATGTCTTACCACACGAGCTGTACATCTGGAGGTTGCATCTTCACTTGACACTGATGCGTGTCTCAACGCCATCAGAAGATTCCTTGCCAGAAGAGGACAAGTTAAAGAGATGTACTCGGATAATGGAACCAACTTCCGATCAGCTAACAGTGAGTTAAAGAAAGCAATTAAAGAATGGAATTCCAGTATGATCATAAAATCATTGCAGCAAAGGGGGATCCAATGGCATTTTAATCCACCAGCAGGATCTCACCATGGAGGAAGCTGGGAGAGACTCATCCGCTCAGTGAGAAAAATTTTGAACGTCACAGTAAAAGAACAACTGTTGGATGAAGAAGGTCTCCACACCTTGCTGTGTGAAGCTGAGGCTATCATAAACAGCAGGCCTATTACAAAGGAATCTTCAGATCCCAATGACCTGGAGGCTTTAACACCCAACCATCTCCTGTTGCTGAAGGTTAAGCCAGAATTACCCCCAGGAATCTTCAACAAGGATGCCCAGTATGTAAATCGCAGGTGGAGACAAATCCAATATCTTGCAGACATTTTTTGGAAACGCTGGTGCAAGGAATACCTCATGCAACTCCAAGAGCGTCAACGATGGACTACACCTAAGAGAAATTTCCATGTTGGTGATGTTGTGCTGATCGTAGATGACACAGCACCCAGAAATTCATGGCCACTAGGAAGAATCGTAGAGATCTTTCCAGACCAGAAAGGTCTGGTGCGTCAGGTGAAAGTAAAGACCAAGACCAATGAGCTTTGTCGACCAGTTACAAAGCTGTGCCTTTTGCAAGAAGCCGAAGATAACTGATGCACTCTTCGAAAGTCAAGAACTAGTTTCCTCTGAGGGGAGGAAAATGAAAGAAGATTTCTTTAAGATAGTTGAAGTTCAGTTAAGTAATGTAGCCATAGATCTTTTCATTTAAGTTAAAGATTTTGGAGTAATTGTTTCAAAGACATTGATAACAATTAGGGGCCGGTAATGTAGAAGCCTACATGCAGTTTAATTTGAAATGTACGCTTTTATTTTGATAGTGCAGAAAAAACAGGAAGTTGGGCGAGAGGAGAGTGGAGCCACATGGTTTTTTGACCTCGCAATCTCTCTTCATCCATTTTGAATTGAGCTTTATAAGTTTTTATAATTTGGAATTCTGTTGCTGTGTACCTGTTTGGACTTTTGAAGTAAATATTGAGAAACTATCAAGGACTGTTGTTTTGTTTTTTGGATATGGAAAGAGGGGCTAAGCGGAGCGTCAAGCTAAGGCTCCATTGAAAGGAAATCTACAGACAGATATAGTAAAACAATATTTTATGCATCAGATACTGTGATTAGCATCCTCAAAAGTAAACATCTATAACCCATGAAGAAAATGAACATGAGTACAATAAGTAATCACTCTCGCTGCAAACATTTTACACAGAGGGTAAAAGGAGGTGGAGACACGTGGAACAACATTAATTTAGCCAGATTTTGGCAGCTCTGTCTAACATTCATTTCACTGTTGTGACTTTACCTGATAATGTCTGGAATTGCGTTTGTTTGTTTGTTTGGTTGGTTGGTTGGTTGGTTGGTTGTTTGTTTGTTTGTTTGTTTGTTTGTTTGTTTTAAACAATTTTTATTAAGCTTTGCTTCAATAGCAGAGACTAATCAAGCAAAAGGCTTATTTTTGGTTTTTGGAGGTTTTTTTGTTTTTAGTTACTCCTAACAACAAATGTTAATGCACAGCTTCCTGTAGATCTTCATATTAAAACCTCCTGCTATGCACAGCAGGAAGTGGAGTAACCAAAACCAGTTCTTTCATGCGATCACTTATTGTAACAATAAAATAAAACAAATAAAAGAATGATTCCATAGCTCAACAAATCACTTACAAATGATCTCTTATTTAAACTTCTCCAGCTGTGACTGTTGTTATGAACAACACAGAAATGTGTTAACATGATTGGATGTCACAACGCGTGAGGCCAGATGTCATCTCAGAAGATGTGACCTCCAGTGATGGAGAGGGAAGGGTGAGCAGGTATAAAAGTTAAGTGAAGAAGCGATGCAGGATTCTTCTCTTTTGTCCTGTGAAATGAGAGTTTAGAAGATTGGACCTGAGGCATTCAGTCTTTTTTCTTATCAGAGGGATCAGGGAAGACACCTGGATCTTGAGGCAATTAGAACTGGGCGAGTCCTCCATCTGAACTCTGCATTGTCTGCTGGGTAACACTCACAGTATCAGAGATTAGGACTTTTTAAACAGAGAGCCAACCCAGACTTCCTGTACTGAGGTCCTGTACAATTTTATCACCATTTGATTACATCTCTGGAGTAAGTAGCAATCATTTTCTGTGTAAGAAAAGTCATATGATCTGTGAAATGTCTATTTGCGGCTAATCAGATGCTGCCAACACCAGTTTATCATGTGAAGGTACAGGAGAAACCCTGCTTCACTTGGTGAGTTGATAACCAGCGTCATGTGACTGCTTATCCTGATCGCCAGTGTTTGGATAACTGAATCCAGATAACCGAAAAATACCATGAGTATGCTGAATTCCCTTCATAGCTTCATGCTCCGGTCTTAACCATTATAACTGACTGCAGTTTACAGTAGCAAGCACTTCCTTCTGTAGGATCAGGCTATTTTTATTCTGTGTAGCTTTGTAGCTTGTTTTTATATTCAATGATGTCAACTATAAAAATTCAGAGCAGAACATTATTGTCGACCCGTTAGATACCACGTAAATGTGTTTTTGTAACTGCAATGCACTACAGCAGCGGTCCCCAACCTTTTTTGCGCCACGGACCGGTTTAAGCCGACAATATTTTCATGGACCGGCCTTTAAGGTGTCGCGGATAAATACAACAAAATAAAACTAGTACCGGTACCAAAAAAAAAGAAGATTTATTCATAACACACGTGAAAAGACCCAGGAAAACCGAGTAAACGATAAAAACGATAACAAAATAACGCTGAAAACCGATAAAAACCCTGAAAACTAAACATTTCACACCTGAGCCTCAACTCTCGCGGCCCGGTACCAAACGACTCACGGACCGGTACCGGTGCGAGGCCCGGGGGTTGGAGACCGCTGCACTACAGGACGCTATAGGGACAATATCACCTCTATCATCTGCTAAAGGCTGCTAATGATGGCCATTGCAATGTGAATTTATGAATTGAATCATGTGTAAACTTTGGAAACTTGTTATTTTGGATTGTAAAATAAAATCTTTTTGATTTATTTTGAATTTAAGGACAGAAGCCATTTTAAGTTTGATATTTTCACATTATTGTTTTTTGTTTAAATACTAGCATTTTAATTTGTATTACTTAATGTTTGTATTTATTTCATTTTTATTCTGATAGTCCTATTGAGTAATATTAAAATACATTTGATTATTTATTGGGTCATTATTTTAATTTGCTGTGGCACAAGACTAATCAACTGATGAAAGAAAAACTGGCAGATTAGTCGACTACCAAAATAATCTTTAGTTGCAGCCCTATTATAAACACACACACACACACACACACTTCTATTGTTGCTTCCTTGTGCCTCAGTAATGCTCCTGATAAGATTATGATCTCAGTTGCTAATTTTAAGTCCTATTATATGTTGCATGATGAGGATTTTTACATTATGGTCCTCATTGGAGTCAAATGGGAAAATTAGAGGAAAATTGGGTTCCCAAATAAAATTGCAATTAAATACAGCATTATCACATTACACTTTCAGTAAGAAAATAGATACATTTCTGTATTGTGTCCATCTGAATTTAGGAAATTTAAATGAGACAACACTGCTATCATCAGGTCAAACTACAAATTACAATAGTACTCTGATATCAGAATATCAGTCAAAATTATTATATCTAAGGGCAATACTGATGATATGTTTTTTTATTTTAAAAAATGCATTTTACAATTTGTAAAGTAACCAATTTCAATTATGAGTTTACCAGCTATGAGCTTATATATTGACCAGCAATGTACTTTCAGTCCAGGGTTCTGTGAAGTACGCTGCTGTAAATTAATATTTGTTCCGTTGCTGATTTTATTTTTGTATACATGTCGTATATATGCATATCTGTTCAGATCTTCAAATAAATTCTAATGAGACACAAACACAACTGAGTAAATATAAAACTCAGCTGTTAAATGATTATTTAATTATTAGGCGGGAATAACCTGTCCACTCCCCCTGTGGAAAGCTGATTTCAATGTCGCTAGCCCACACCCACTCCTGATTACTGTCACATCTGTTGAATCACGAAGTCACCAGTCAGAACCTGTCTGAGAGTGTGAACGAGGATAAAGATCTCAGAAAGCAACGCATCATGCTTTCTACTGTTTTCTCATCTGGACGTTACCGGGCACAGGACCTAGTGGGGTGCATGTCAGGTTCAGGTTGAGGTCCTTAAAATCATGTAAGGATTTTTCTTTGGTCTTGCTCGTCATCACTAGGATTCATATAAGTTTAAAGCAGTTCACTCGTACCTTATTAGTTGCACTCGCGTTTGATAACTTGTGTTAGCTAGCTGACTTTTCTGCACTGTTTTTACCCGCTCGGAGTTAGAGGCCAGCTTATTTTATTTTTATATCTATGGTTGGTTGTCATTGCCATTTTTCTTTGTTTCAAAACCAGATGTTGCTGTTCAAACATTTTGACTCTATATCTCAGTCTGATATTAAAATTTGTTTAATCATCTGTAATATGGAAGTGTGACAAATATGCACAAAAACTAAAAAATCAGGAAACATTTAAATTTGTTCACAGCAGGAAAAAAATGTTTAAAAGTGGAAATTTCCATATACAGAAGAAAAGTGTTAATGATATAAATGCTAAAAATTGTTTAACACATCGATGGATTTGGAGAAGTGTTCATTTCTGAGCTGGAGCACTGGACTGTTTCTCACAAACAGTGCTTGTCTATTACATATACATACATGTATTGTTTTTCTGTAGTTTCAGCACTAAATGTAAATGACTACCTGGTGCAGAGACGAGTGCTGTGACTGTTCTGGCCCTTACCACAGTTATATGTTCCTAATTCAGTAGTGGGAAAGTAAAGCAGACATTTTCATGTACCCCAACACATGCATGCAGATGGTCTGCCACCATGTGTGCTTACATATCTTCACATGCAATTCCCATAATTGATTTTATGAAAGAAACTGATGAGGCACCCTGATTTCAGGGAAAAGCTTCTGCAAAGTGTTCATTCAAAAGTTTTTCCATCCCTCTGTTGACAAAGCGCTTGCTTAGAGGGGTTGGACAAGGACAAGGTGATTTCATCCAGAGTTAGCTTTTGGATAAATACCATATTTCTACGATTTTTAGGTATGAGTACAGTAACTTATCTGAATTTAGAAGTAGAACATTAGAGGTCGTCCAGGTCTTTAAGTCCTGGTCGTGGAGTGCCAGGTGCAACCTTCTGGCAGCAAAGACGGGTCTGCAGTTTAGCTAACTGGTGTGTGTTACCTGGCCTCATGGACAGATAAAGTTGGGTAGACAGAGCATATCAGTGAAAATGTATGCTATGTCTACCCATACTGCATAATCAATGCATACCCTGTTTCTATTAAACATACCCTGCATGTATAATATAAACAAACCTGTGGATCTCCATAAATGACACTAACGTAAATGCAGAGACCTCCTAACACACTAACTGGAGTCTACTTAGATACATTTCAAACCACTGCAGTGCAGTACCTTCAATACTTCAATACGGGTTGATGTAGCTCAGGTGGTAGAGCAGGTCGCTTACTACTGCTTGGGCAAGATGCTAAGGTGGCTCTCATATCTAACCATAGGAGTATGAATACCGCTTAGATAGAAAGCACTTACATAGAAAGAAGTGCTTGTCCAAATAGGTGTGAAAGGGTGAATGAGGCAAGTTGCATAAAGTGCTCTGAGTTCTCCGATAAAGTAGAAAAGCTCTATAAGAACCAGTTTATTTACCATTTCAACAGTCAACAGTATCGAACGCTGGACAAGCAGAGATGAGTCCACGATCAGAGGACATTAGAAGATCATTTGATCACGGAGCTGGACTCTCTTAGGGTGGTGTCAGAGAGGCGAGAGCTCTTCCGATGCTCCTGACACATGAGGAAACACTAAACACAGTGTCTCTGTGACTTTCAAACCCCAAAACACGATGTGCCAAAAACTGGTACACCTCAAGGATCAAGTCCCCTGTCATTGTTTATTTACAATGAGGGAATGAAAAGTGACCAGTGGGTAAGCAAAGGCGAGGTTATGCAGACATAGGAGCGCTGCCGAAGAAGAAACAGAATTAACAGATGTCCAGTAGAGATACTGTGCTGACAAAGAGAGATGGAAGAAGTCAGTCGTACTTGATTTGCATGCAACAGGAGGGGTGGAGGGAGTGTGTGGCTGGCTGGTGGCGCACTAAAAATCCACGAGAGCTCCAAGAAGAGAGCGTGCAGGCTGGTGAGGAGGGGAAATCCTTCCTTTGACAAGTTGGATGAAGAAAGAAGCAGCCTTGGTTGGGAGTTTCCAGATGCTCCTGATGAGGGATTTTCCAATAAATTAATGATTTCAGTGGCAACAGTGATCTGACAAAGAGTTTAGAAAGGATGAAATCATGGGGGACACCACCTGAGGCGAGCCCAGTAAGGGAAGCCAGCCAACCATTACACCTGAGACTAATAGAAAAACAAAAAAAGAATATCAGCCCGTAACCCAACCCGCTGCACCACAACCAGAGATGCATCTCTGGTTGTTACAAGTAACACGGTAGAAGATCTGCTAGAGGGTTTGTGTGTGTGAGCCCCCGTGTGTACACCTGTGAGCATGAGCGCGCTTGTATTTAAAAAAGGTTCCTTCATGTAATGATCTGCTAGAGGGTGTGGGGGGGGCCACAGCCCGTCCATGAAGCAGCTATGAAGGAGATCCAGGCTCCAGACATCCAGAGACCCCCAGAGCGCAAGAGTCCAAGGAAGACCAGCGGAGGGGCCGCTGTGCCACCCTCCCGGAAAGAGCTGAGGAGAGTCCCAGATGAGAGTCACCCAGCAGCCGCGGAGCAGAAGCTAGAGGAGGTTGCAGTAACGTGCCCGTGAGCTCCGCCGGCAGCCAGCTGTGCCAGAGTGGACCGAACCCCAGGCCCAGAGGTCGAGGGCACCCCCCGAAGGGGCCCGATGGAGCCACAGGCACCAGGCCCCGGCAAACAGCCACCAGGAGTGAGCCGGCGCTTCCCCAGGCGCCCAGACCCGGACCCCAAGAACCACCAACGCACCGATGTCTAAGGGCGTCAGCCACCGGTAGGGGGAGGGGTGAGGGGAGAATTGGGCGGAAAGGTCTGTTGCTTTATTACCTTTTCAGGTTGTGTATCATGTTTTTGAAAAGTAACTAAGTAACTAATTCCTTTTGAAAATACTTTTTTCAAGCAACTTGACCAACACTGACCACAGCAGCGATACTATCAGACAGGCAGGTTCTTCAGCTTTGTACTGCAGCAGGCCGGACTATCCCTCATCTTTAGTGCTCTGTGCTGATTACAGGTGGAGATTTTTTGGCTTCTTCTCTTGCAGACAGGGATTTCTCCAGATTTGCAGAATCTTTCAAATATATTATGTACTGTGGATGATGAGATATTGAAAATGTTTCGCACTGACGTACATTATTCTGAAATTGTCCCAAATTAGTCAAAGCACTGTTTTACAGATTGGTGATACTTTACTTCTGAGAAACTTTACCTCTAAGATATCCTTTTTATAGCCAATGTGACGTAACTGATGTGTTAATTATTAACATAATTAACTACAAAATGTTCTTTGAGCTGTCTATTTTTTACTATTGACCTTTCCAGTCTTTTGTGGACCCTCTCTGAAAACTGATCCAAGTTTCATGCTGGATTGAGTAAACATGACAAGCATAAACCATAAAAAACAGAAAAATCTGTACACATCCACACGAAACAAAATTCTGGAGTTTCCAGATGGTTCTTCAATTATAACTTGGAAACTTCCAACAACTGAGTCTATCCACCTTAAATCAGAAAATCATAAGAAAACATTTTTCTGCTCATTAATATTTTGTGGTCCAAATTTTGAACATAGAGTAAATGATAATTACTGTTAATTTAAGTTTCATATACCAAACGTGGTTTTAGATATTCAGTTTTTTCTAGACAGTTCATCCACTTTCGTGCCATTCTTCCTTACACACTGTTTGAACATGACGATCACAAAAACTGTTAAAGATAATATTTGCTTGGAGTTTTCACCAGACTTTCTTTCCTGTGGAAATTAATCAGGATCTGTAATTTGGGGCAGACACATCCAAAACTGTGAAGTCCAGTATTTAAGCATTCAATAATATAAACTTGACATTGCAAAAGAAAGCTTACACGTTTACAAAAAAGAGAGGGATCAGTGACATGTGTTTAGTCTTGACCGCTGTTAAGCTAAGCTCACTGGAGACTTCCTTCAGAGTTAGAGAGAGAAATGCGTGCACACCTGGATCCACCATTTAAAATGCATGGATCTGATGTAATGCTCTTAATATCAAACTACTGCTTAAATAGTTTGAATAGAGCAATAGTAACAGTGTTTGACACTGTTATGTCCACTTTGGTAGAATGTGGTAACGTTGTGATCCACACAGGGTCTCAGGGCTTCATGGAAGTTGTAAAACTACATAAAAACTGCAGTGATGCAGCTGATGCACTGAAGCAAACACTAAGTGTTCATTTCAACACACCTGCTCGATCTGTATTCTGTTGCTGCTGTGGTAAGAGAAAAATGATCAGAATAATATGTAGTTGTTTCATGCTGATAGTACTGCTAAACAATTTAACAGATTTCTCCCCCTCCCCCCCCTCCCTCCCTCCCTCCCACTCAGCCACGTCTTATATCTCACACCTACACATCTAATTTTCTCTCATGTTTTTGGTTCTACCCAGCCATCCCCCAGTGTCTCCCTCTGATTCCCAGGTTGCCCCCTCCCTTTCCATCTTCCTCTTGTTGCCATTTTATGGGCTTGTTAGTTCCACTTGAGATGTCAAATGACAAACAAGCTAAACCCAGCGAGCTGCTACTTTGCTGCCCTTGTAGAACTGCACACATAGGATATGAGCTGAAACACCCACCCAGCCCTTCCTGCTTCCTAAAGTCTCATATGAAATTTGTTTTCTTAATGCACACATTATAACAACAAACACACATGTATGACAGAGAGACCGTTGACACCAACCCTCCAAATACTTTGCTTTTATCAAACATCTGCTGCTACTGTGTTTTATTGCTTCCACAGGTGTTGGTGAGCGACTGTTTCAACGCTACTATCAGCACCTATTTGTTTTCTGTGGTGGTGGGGGGGAGAGGGGGGTGCAGGGTGAACAAACATGTCCTTGTGAGTCAGCGACTG
>NC_142105.1:1650000-1670000 GCF_056152115.1 Neolamprologus brichardi | reverse complement strand
TGTCAGCGAGCAGCTTTCACTTCTTAGTGACAGACTGACAGATTTTTTACAAACTAATTTGACTCTGAGGGGGAAAAAACCAAGATGCTCAAAGATGTTTTCATATCCTATACAAATATATGTGCTTGAAAATGATGATGAAGAATTAATGACAGACTTGATAAACACAAAGACAGAATGTGGGAGATGCTTACATACAGAGGAGAAAACAGGACAGCTCTCTCACCACCTGCTGCACATATCTACGAGCAGTGCAGCCTTAGGAGAAGCTGATTATTTAGATGACAAAGACATGAAGTTTCTTTGAATGAAACACCGCTGTGTTTGGCCATTTAGTTGAGTCCACTAAGAATCCCTGAAAACCTGAGCTGTGGTGTGAAACCAAATGTGGGACCATTTGCCTTATAACATAAAATATAATATATAATATTTTTTAAAAATCCATCCGTTTTCTTCCGCTTATCCATGTCGTGGTCCCCGTATCTCTCCGGTGTCTCTCGGACACGTCTCTCCTCCAGCTGAGGCGGACCTCATTGCAGTTTCCTGCCTCTGGCTGACACACCTGCAAACCATCACTCACCTGCGGCTCATTATCTTGGCGTTCTGGAGTCCATTTAAGATGGCAGATTGAGGCTTCTCTTCGCTGGATCGTTGCACGACTCCCGTCAGTGTTGCCCGGCTCTAGCTAAGTAAGATTTTTCTAGTTGTTGGTTTCTGGCTGTGATTTGCACTCTCCTGTGACTGATAGATTTCCCTGCACCTGTTGCAGCCCCTCCAGGTCTCACTGTCATTGCCCACATGAGCGTTGAAGTCTCCCAGTAGGACAATGGAGTGGAGCACCCTCAAGGACTCCAAGAAGGCTGGGTACTCTAAACCATCACTTGGCACATAAGCGCAGACGACAGTCAGGACCCGTTACCTGACCCAAAGGCACAGGGAACAAACCCTCTAGTCCACTAGGAGAAACCCCAACGTATAGGCAGAAAGCCAAGGGGATACTAGGATACCCACTCCGGCCCCCCACCTCTCACCAAAGGCAACTCCAGACTAAGAAAGAGTCCAGCCCCTCTCCAGGAGACTGGTTCCAGAGTGTAAGGGAGACCAGCGGTTCCATTACCCTTATTTGTAGGTTTTATTAATTGACTGACTGATTGGCATTTAAAAACTATAATGAAGAAAAACACACGTTGGTTGATATGTGCTTCCTTTCTGCCATTCTGATTTTGAAGATGGAGCAAGATAAATTAGGATGAGAAGGATCTGGAAAGTAAAATCTGCTAAATGCTGAGGTTGAGCTGTAATGTGGTGCAACAACAAATGGAGTCTGGGTCATTGATTGTCTCATTCGCTGAAACACCTCTTTAACTGAATTTGTAAGTTTTTAAATGTTTGATGTCAGTCTGCAGTGTTTTCAGAAAACTCTGTGTGCAGCCTCTGTTCTCTCAAAAGTCTCCTCAGCTTGAGATCTTCCTGTGCAAGTGTAATAATCTGTCCTTCATTTGATAACTTTCTTTTAAGCCTCTCTTGCCTGTATGATGACAACGTTGCAGTCAGCCTGTCACGTCTGTGTTGAGTCTCTGTAGACTCGTCCTGACTGGCAGGAGACTGGAGCAAAAGCTACAGGGCGAAGGAGAAGTGCTATTCACAGAGTTCAAAATACAGGCATACTACTCTTCCATGCCCGCTCCTCTTCCTGGAGTCTACCGCGTGTCTGTGCTTAAGCCTTATAGCCTTTAATTCTGTTGTAATTATGAGTTTTGTGAGGTCGTTCTTACTGTGGGGGTAAGCAGTGTCATCTGCAGTGTGGATGAACAACTCTTTGGAAACGACTGAAAACAATAGTGTGGACGCATTTTTAGATGAAAACTCCATTTTTAAATGTATCCAGTTACTTTGACACAAAGGCATCTGCTTTGATGCTCTGATGAAGTCTCACAAGTGTCAGCTTTGTTTTCATACGAATAAAATATGGATATGTACTGATAAATGATCAGAATTACAAGACTTCTGAGTCCAAATTGAATTGAATCAAATCGATTAGAAATCAGGGATGATACAGGCACCTCATCCCTGATGTAAACTGACTATGTTAAAAGAAATCATGCTAATGTATTTGATTGAGAAAACTGCATTACCTCCATGGGCTGGTGCTGAAATCTAAAAAGTTAAATCAGAAGACAGTTTGTTTTTTCCATCGAGCAACATAATGTCCTCCAGCAGAGCTTTAAATTGGTCCTGATACAGATACAGACACTTAAAATTGCTGTCACGGCTGTGGCAGCAAACATGTGGAGTAATGAGTGAAGGACCCAACATGCAGGGACTGGCTGTGATGCGAGTGAGCTTTATTTGCAAGGTGAGGATACAAACAGAAACGGAGATGGCGTGGACAGAAACTAAAACCTAAACTGGGAAATCTAAGAAACGAGGAACCAGAAGCAACAAACCTGAAATGTGAGGAGACTTAGAGCAGAGGTAACACGGGGGTTGACAAGATGGGAGAAAAGCATGGAGGTAACACAGACAGACCAGTGACGAGCAAGAGAAACACACACTGGCTGTATCCCAATTCAGGGTCTGTAGCCTTAAAGTACGCAGCCTCAACGATCCTCAAGGGCCGCGTACTTAAAGACCGCTAAGGCCGGAAGTGCGAGGCTTGTGAAATGGGACGGTCTAGCCTCCGTTGCGCTGCCCAGGTTGCCTAGCAACCATGATACTAACAGCTAGAAACATTTCATACAGCTTTGTTTGACAGAAATGAAGGAGAAAATCTTTTGTTCATTTGTTTGTTTCTACATGAGCTTTGATCATTCTCTGATTAAGCTCAGCTATTGAACGGCGTATATTTTAAAGTAAAGGCTTTAAAACCAAGTTAGTACAAACGTCACTAATGTCACATAACTTTGCCGACATGTGGCCAACAGGAATGTTTTAATGTTCTTCGTTATTAAACATTTGCACATAAATAAGTGACATAATATTCAGTACTTAGTTTACTAAGTTACTCTTCGGCGCTCCTCATCCGCCGTTTTTTCCGGCAAAGTTATCCACACCCACCGCCGCGCTATGCATTCTGGGATATGTTGGGCCACGAAGTCTACACCGCCACGTCCTTAAAATTCAGGGAAATGAAGGACGCATTTGAGGGCCGCATTTCGAGCAGCCTTTGAATTGGGACAGCCTTCGTCGCGTCGCTGTGACGTAATCGGCCTTAAAATGCGGCCTTTAAGGCTGCAGACCCTGAATTGGGATACAGCCACAGTATAAGCACAAAGGGAAACGAGGAAACTGCACACAGAAGGGAGACACAGCTGAACCTAATAAGCATGACGAGACGGGGAGAACGCAACCTGAATACCCTGACATAAGACACAGACTTTCAAAGTAAAACAGGAAACTCAACATGCATGCATCTACAATCACGCCTCGCCAGCTTCTAACCTGTGCTCTGCATGTGTTGTTGTTGTTGTAGTTGGTGATGTGTGTGGCTGAGAGCTGCAAAGCTGCAACCGGGCATTGTTAAAGCAGCAACCATGAATAATGCTGGAAAGCATGAAAACCATCAGGTCTGCCGTGGTGATGTACTGACCCCAAATGCAGACTCGCAGGGGCAAAGGTAACTAAAAAAAAGACACAGCGAGGGACGGGGGGGGGGGGGGGACGCAGTGCTGGACAGAAGAAAACAAAAGGCTTAAATACACAAGGAAACAGGAAACACACCACAGCAGCTGGGCTGACAACACACAATGAGACAGACGATGCAAAGCTGAACACAACCAGTGTTGTTCAAGTTACTTTACAAAAGTAATTAGGTACTATTTACTGATTACTTCTCCAAAAACTTATCCCATTACTTTACTTTCTTACTTAGTTACTTTTTAAAAACATGATGCACAACCTGAATAGACCTTTCAGCCCAATTCTCTCTTCTCTGCATGTTTTCTGTATATTAACTGAAATACAAAAGTAAATAATGGAAACACTAAATCAAAGAATATAGATAATCATAACCAGACGCAGGTACCCTGACAGTAAAAATGAACAGACAAAAAATGAAAGTAAATATACTCAGTGGAATATTTATTTTTATACTTTAGTAATATGCTCACATTACATTTTACAAAGTTTAGTTGTTACTTGTGACAATAAATGTTTATAATTATGCTTTATGGTGCTTCACATAAAACAACACAAACATGCTGATAGTGTTATTTTAATAAAATATTCTTAGAAATAAAAACGTGTTAACACATGTAAATGTTTGGATTATTTTATTGTTTTCAGGTAAACATAGAAAGACTAATAAAACAAGTATGATTGATAAAAACCATTTCTGAGGATGTTGTAGATTTTCCATGAAAACACTTGTTCCTCGAGGACAGAGCAGACGTGAACAGGACCTATTTAAAAATAATAATAAAGTAGCATCAAGAATAAATGTGCGTTCATAGTTCATAGTGCACGTCTTGTTTCTGCTTTTGCCTTCAGCTGGTCCATTTAGGAAACACGTCTCACGCTGTCACTAGCAGACTCTTGGCCTGGTCCTTCGTATATGAACTTCCTCTGTGGTCTTTCTCTTTTGCTCCTGCCTGGTGGGAACACAGCTGGAGCTAAAACAGACTAAAGGAGGACTGGGAGCAAAAATCGCACACTGGGTGAGGGTTAGCAAACCTTAAACAAAACAAGCTAGTGTACTACAGTGAGACCACGGAGAAGGAAAACAAGGCCAGGAGTCCTGGAGATGGATTGAGATTGTTCTATGTTGGAGATAGAAAAGGAAACACGGAGTAAGTTGGATAAAGTGGTGAACAGTGTCGCTGGAGGTGGAGAGTAGTGACTGGAGCAGAATGAGTCATGCTCTCTAAAGCTGAACATGAGGAGAGCTGCTGTCAAGCCCGATCCAAGCAGTTATGAGCAAGGAAAACTACTCATTAATATGACTGACTGGAAAAAATCTACTTGATAAAAATGTCACCTTTATCAAGTTACAGTAAACTGTGCAATAACTGCTGTAGTGTGTGTTTAGATTTAGTTGTTTCCCGTCTCTGTGCAGCCAGAGTCATATCTTGCTTCTTGCTTGGTGAGAGTCAAATGCTTTCCTGTTCTGTGACTGTATCTGTGATTGGGTGAATGGGCAGGAAGAGTTCAGAGCACTCACACTGAGCAGGCATGACCAGTAACCGTCCATTAACCATGGTGGTTGGAGCAAACTCTAGTGCAGCGGTCGCCAACCCCCGGGCCTCGGACCGGTCCGTGAGTCGTTTGGTACCGGGCCGCGAGAGTTGAGGCTCAGGTGTGAAATGTTTGGTTTCAGGGTTTTTATCGGTTTTCAGCGTTATTTTGTTATTGTTTTTATCGTTTACTCGGTTTTCCTGGGTTTTTTCCACGTGTGTTATGAATAAATATTTTTTTCGGTTCCGGTACTAGTTTTATTTTGTTGTATTTATCTGCGACACCTTAAAGGCCGGTCCGTGAAAATATTGTCGGGCATAAACCGGTCCATGGCGCAAAAAAGGTTGGAGACCGCTGGTAAAGGGAACAAAGGAGGTGTTGAGTAGATACGGTCTAGAACGATGGTAGTGGATTTTGCTGAAAGGAAATTGCTGTGGAAATTTCTTTTTGTCTTTATAATCAGTTGTATCCTGATTTTAGTGTTTATATGTACCTGCTGAAGTCGTCTACATAAAAACCATGAACATCTTAAACACGAGGCTGTGTTTACAGAGCAAAGTTGGGAGCAGCAGGTTAGAATTCAGTGAGTGAATATAACCTCAGCAATGACTCAACACACCCTGCACAACTTCATGATGGTGCACTATTGTAACCTTTCACAATGTTGCAGCAAACTGCCAATGATTTCCACACAGCCTTTGAATATCACAGAATTATTATATTTACATTTGTTTTACAAGTTTCACCACATTAAAAAATACAGATTCAACAACACATGTGTATACGTCTAATATTCATTTTAAACCTCTAAAATTACACAAGTAAATGTTACATTTCTGGACAGCCTCAGACCAAAAGCATAACCACCTCCTCACGCCACAATTTGACACGTCTACAGCAGGATTACTGGCATGGAGTGGAAAACTAAATTATCTGCTAAAGTCAGATAGTCTTTTCAGCAAGGTGCATAAACAACAGCACTTACCTCAATGAATGCATCCCTAACCTTTGAGCAGTAGCAAAAACAAACCGGTAAAAACCTAAAATTTTTAGCCTCTTTCCTTTCAGCGTTTGCAGTCAGAATTATGATCTGAATGCACTGTTGTGCCAAACATATTTGCATATTTGCTTTTTAAACACAAACACTAAACACTAAACTCTCTGTAGGGTCCTCTTAGTCATGTTTTTCTTTTTCTTTCATTTGATCTATTTATTCATTTCTATTATTATTATCCAGTACATATCTAATACAACGATGCCAAAGCTGTCAGACAGGGAGAACAGACAAAGAAAAAACAAAGGGGGAGAAAATAAGAGAAATTATAGTAAGAGGATAGAGCACAAGTAGAAAACTGTTCACCAACTACGACAAAACTACAAAATAAACAACATCTGGAAGAGAAAAATAAGAAAAGCACTGACACAAAATTCTCCTAAGAGGTGCAGCAGGTTTCTCCAAGCATGATGGTGCATTCAGGACCCAGCCACAGAATCAGACAGACTGATTCATCCCGAGGACAAAACTCCTAAACACAAGCTAAACAATTTAGATTAGATTAGATTAGATTAGATTAAACTTTATTAATCCCTCAGGTGGGTTCCTCCGGGAAATTCAGTTTCCAATAGCACAGCACCGACAGACGTTACAGAATGTGAGCAGAAATATACTATATACACATATATAAATACAGAGTATATAAAAGGGATCAATAGAATAAATAAGAATAAGAATACAAGGGAATTGCACACTTCAAGTGTTGTGAGTCTATTGCACCGTTGATATTAACAAAAGCATTGCACAGGGAAAAGGCACTACAACTTAGTTGTTCCCCCCTCCTTTGTCCCCCTGTCTCCCCTCCCTCTCCCCTCCAGAGAGGGGTTTGATGGCGTGTGGGACAAAGGGAGAAGCAACCTGTTACTGAACAGACTCCTCTGGTTGTTTATGGCTTGTGTTTATTTAGTATCTGATATGCAGTGCACTCCATAAACACATGGCACAAGACTCTATATCTGCATCTAAAGGTTAAAGGTCACTCTTTTGCTGGGTCCAATGTTCACATTTTGGACAGAGAAGACAGGTGATTTGAAAGAAAAGAGAAAGAGTCCACGTCCACTGTGAATGACCATCTTTGAACAGAGGGGAGCTTACGACACCCACTGTCTGCCCCCTCAACCCCCTCAACCCCCACCTCTTCTGTCAGGTGGTCTCAACAGGTTCAACCGAAACGTCTTCTGGTGGTGACCCATGGCTTTTTCACGCCTTGGCTCATGTAGTGAGACACATGATCAATAAGAGGTCAACAACCCTCTTCAGGGACACTCACCAACATTTGGTTTTAGAACTGAAGAAGCTTCTGGGGTCAGAGGGGAAACATCTTTAAAGAAGTCCCGTTGCTTTCTTTCCAAACTCCTTAGACCTCATGATCTCTGAGCACACTACAAACCATACCTAAGAGTCAGTCACAATAACGTATTATTGGTTATTAAATAACTTAGCAAAGACCTAAAAGAGCAGGAATCAACTAGCACACACACAGAGCAACATGAACTCCACAGGTACCCTCAAATGGTCAATAAAAATGTCCCAAGACCTTGATGGGGATCTGATTGTCCTGAAAGCAGGCCGGGTCTGCTTATCTGCTGCATGGAGATAGCCTACAGTAATTCACTTAGATCCCAGATACTTCAGATAAACTCCTCTGCTGGAAACACAACAACAACAAGACAGGGCCAATAGGAGGGAACACCGTATCCCAGCTCAGTGGCCCCCCTCTTTTCCATTTTCTTCTCGTCTATCTTTCCATCTTTGTCGTTGTACACGTCCAATCACAATGAAGGGCTGTTCTATTCTACTCTAAGGTCATCCTCGTGAATTTTCTAAAATAATCTTTCTTCTCATCTGCAACTTGTTTTTGGTACAATGATCTCAAACTGCAGCAGAGGCTTTATTATAAAAAAATTTAAAATTCACAAGTATTTTTTACTAACGCACGTGCACACTAATGGCAGTCGGCTCTTGGATCAGTCAGTGGCTTAGGTATTTTTTATTGTCATTCATTTCCAAAAACAACCTTGTTAATAGCAGTTTAATGTGCTGCTTTGCACACATTGTACTCTCTGTATTTGTAAGGTCTTCACCAGAGATGGGCAGTACTGTAATCTGATTACTTTTTTCAGGTAACGAGTAAAGTAAGGGATTACTATTGCAAAAACGGTAATTAGATTACCGTTACTTTCCCGTAGGAACGCTGCGTTACTGCGTTACTAAAACCGTGATTTTTTGCGAGAATGTCTCATGACAGTGACGTAAGCGAGCGTGACGTTCGTGACAACAGCTGTGTGCAGATCAACAATGGATCATATATCGAGTGCAGAGAGAGTATGAGCGTGCAGCGTTTAAAGCGTGGAAGTACTGACCTTACTTTGAGTTTGATTCCATAAAAAGTGACAAAAACATTAGTGTCCGTTGTGCGTGGGAAGAAAACGTCTTTTTACAGCGAAAAAAACCCCTAAACTTCCAAACAAGCACCGAGTAGCTACGACGTAATGGGAAACTCACAGAGAAACTCGCGGATTCTTCCACTGACCGCTGCACACCTGCACCAGGGTAACCCTCCGCCTGCCCCACTCCTGCTTTACAGGTGAAAATAGAGCAACAGGACCGCTAGTCTTTGATTTTATTTATTTTCTGCTGTGTTTTACTTGCATCTATTTGAAAGACTGAGTGTAAACACAAAAAATATTTTATTTTATGTGCTGGAATGTGCAGAAAATAGGTTTAAATGTTAAACTAATTTCTTCCAGTCAGTGAATGTTGCAGATAATTAAATTTTTGCTTGATGCATAAAGTTAAAAGATTAAAACGAATAAAACAAGTTTTAAAAAGAGACTTTTCCATTTGATTACATTTTGTATGATGATTATGCAGAAAAAGTAGAATTGGGCTGAAAGATCTATCACTTTATCACCTATTCAGGTTGTAAATCATGTTTTTAAAAAGTAACTAAGTAATTAATTACTTTTGAAAATAAGTAATCAGTAAAGTAACGGGATTACTTTTTGGGGAAGTAATCAGTAATTAGTTACTGATTACTTTTTTCAAGTAACTTGACCAACACTGGTCTTCACTGATGGCAGCAGCATCAGGCCATTGATTTAAGTAAAAGAACAAATGCATTAATTCAAATTAAAGATAAAGAATAACAATACTGAACAAGTTAAAGTTACAATATAAAAAAATATAGTATATTACAAAGTATTAGAAGATAGCTTTAGTAATACAAATAGCACTAATCAATAAATATCCTGACATGTTAGAGATTGAGATGCCTTCTTATCATACTGACTTTGTTATTTTCTCTGCAGATGATCTGATTCGGGGTGTACTTGTGCTTTTAGATGCAGCAACTGTCCAGAGAGATTATCCACAGGCAGGAATGATTAACTGTTTCTCTCACAGCACACAAGTGGATGGGAGATATTGTCCAGTATTGTCCTTATCTTGGAGAACAACCACCGCTCCACCTTTACAGAGTTCGGGCCCATTCCCACAACATTATTGGCCTCGCTTCAGTTTATGGAGTCTGTCGGCATCTGTGACACTCAGCCTGCTGCCCCAGCGTGAAAGTATGAGCATGGCCACAACAGAAAATCCTGATCATTGTCTGACAGATGTTAACAGACCTCAGCCGAGTCCGAAAATATAGACGGCTCAAGCCTTTCCTGTTCATCACAGTTGTAATTGCTAGGGGTGCAACGATACACAAAATTCACGGTTCGGTTCGATACTTTGGTGTCACGGTTCGATATTTTTTCGATACAAAAAAAGTAGCATGTAGCATGCGTGCTTGTTGTTTTTGTCTGCTTCCACTTGTCTTTGCACGAGGATGATGTCGGCGTAAATGTGCAGTCATATTCGTTGTGTTCCCACTAGTGCTGTCAGCGTAAATCTCGTTGAAATGACGTTAACGCCACAACACGGCAAATCTCCGTTAACGAGCTACCGCGGATCGCCCCGTGTGTGGGGCTGGACGGCGTCAACACGTTAACGAGCTAACTGCGCTAACGCACTAGT
Source organism: Neolamprologus brichardi (assembly GCF_056152115.1). Classification (NCBI taxonomy): domain Eukaryota; kingdom Metazoa; phylum Chordata; class Actinopteri; order Cichliformes; family Cichlidae; genus Neolamprologus; species Neolamprologus brichardi. The sequence goes on along the minus strand of NC_142105.1, from coordinate 1,659,754 downwards.
TCCCACCAATGAGCATTGCGTGGCACATCTGACATACTGTTTTACTTTAGTCCATGACGCGCTTACCTTTAGGGTCATACGTCACATGAAAACCAAAATAGTTCCAAACGCCAGATCTGAATGAGGGTGGGGGAGGTTCAATTTGCCATGTTGCAACGAGCTTAGCGTCTGTCTGGTAGCTTGCGCTGCGCTCAGTGAATCTGCGTTCGACTACTCCGCCTAGGCTGCACTGTCGAGCACAGATCCACAGAGCTCTCAACACAGACAGCACCGTCAGAAGGAAAGTTGATAAAAAACATTAAAAATGTTGTATTGTTCGATACATATGCGTACCGAACCGAAAGCACTGTATCGAGCGGTTCAATATCAATACGAGTATCGTTGCACCCCTAGTAATTATGGTCAATGTATACTCCACACTTAATTTTCGGGGTCCCCCCCCCTTTTTTTTTTTTTTCTATCATGAGTGATCAACCAGTTTGTTGCCTTGACCAGGCTGAGGCTCAACTTGCACCACTGTTCCAGATTCCAATGGTCTCCTTCTCTTCTATCCAATCAAGCCCCATGTTGAGGAGCCAATTTGTCAGATTGATTGTATGAAAGTTCTCTTTATGCCCAAAGTGCATTTTCTTAAATTTATTAAGCAGTTAAAGGTTCAAGTTAAAAGTGGCATGTCTCTTTCCTCAGGAGACCCAAACAAACAACAAACGAACTCGTGATGATACTCTCTGCTCAGCATTTGACCAGGTGATAAAATTTGATGGTCAAATGGTACACACTGACTCAGTGCTGACCTACCCGTATTTTATGTAGACTAAAGATAGGCTGTATCAAAGGAGGGGGGACCCTTGAAGGGAGACAGCTGGTGCCAAAAAGCCACCAGGAAATTATTTTCCAGGTGGCTCATTATAACCCCATGAAACGGCATATTGGAAATGACAAAAGTCCGGAATCAATAATGGTCTGATTTTATTGGCTGGGCATTCAGGTGGATGTGTGCTGATGGTGCGTGGCAGTGCCATCTCTGCAAAGACTGTTTCAGGTCATCTTCCGAGTTGGCGGTATGAAGAGATACTGACTGACCAGCGCACATCATTAATATCTTGCACACTAAAAGAGCTGGTGGTGAATGGTGAGCTGATGGGCTGGTGGAGTGGCTATTTGTCAATGCACACACATTTAATTTGATAGAGTACTCATGCTGTCATGATCCTGGGTCCCAGTGTTTTGTTTTCTATTATTGTGACTTTGGTTCTTCCTCAGTTTAGTGTTTATATCTGTGAAGCTTCTCAGTCATCAGGTCATCGTAGACTAAGGAGCTTGGAAAGAAAAGCGTCTGGACTTCTTTGAGTTGCTTGAAGACGTTTCACCTCTCACCCGAGAAGCTTCTTCAGTTCTAAGGGTCAATTGGTGGTTGGCAGTTCATCTGCATCTAAAGGTCAAAGGTCACTCTTTCGAGGATGCCAATGTTCACATTTTGGACAGAGAGGACAGATGGTTTGAAAGAGGAGTGAAAGAAGCATCTATGTCCACTGTGAGCGACCATCTTTGAACAGAGGCGGTGGTTTACGACACCAACTCTCTGCCATCTATAATCCAGTTTTGAGTTCCCTCCCCAGACGCCTTAACGCCCACTCACACCCTGGGCCAAAACTAAACTGGGAGGTACAGGAAACTACACTAAGAGACTGAACACACAGCCTGAGGATGTGGGAGGTCGCGACGCAGGACAGAGGGAGATGCAGACATGAACACACACAAGGGCAAACGAAACAGGGGAAACAAAACATGCTGCACACAAGACAAGTGACTATCAAAGTAAAACAGGAAGTATGCAAAACACACACAGTAAAGGCTAGGCTACAGTTCTTGGGTCTCAGGTCTCTGGGCCAGGAGCTCGGTCTGCTATGGTGCAGCCAGCTGTCAGCGGAGCCTGCAGGCTCGTCGCTGCACCCGACCAGTCTGCAGGATCAACTGGTCCCGTAACAGAATCGACACCTTCCTGGGCTCGGGAGAGCCCGACTGTCCTGCGGAGACTTTTACTGCCGAATACTCGATGGTCGGTTGCGTCGTGTGTCTGGCGACACTCTCGATGGAGGATAATGAACGACATCTACCAATTTGGAACCATGATAACAGAGTTCTGGCTGATTGGAGCTGGATTATCGAAGTACAAGAAGCGGCTACAGCTGTTCAAAATCCCACAAGGCTGGCCGACATGACAGACGATGGGCAGGGCTGTGAGTACTCAGACTGTGTTTTGAATATGGAGAAGATCTTGGAGAAGAACAACAGGAATTGAGAGAACTGGTGACCAGTGATGGACATTAGACCAACTGTAAAAATTGGATGCAGCTGTTCGCACTAAACCCAAACATTCCCATATTCAAGTATGTGTACTTTGTTACTTCCCACCTCTGTGCAGGAAGGTCGGCAGCACCTGTACAACATAGGCCAAGCTCTGCTAATTTTCACCTGCAAATAAAGTACTTGTATTATTCCCTTCTTCGTGTTTAAAGGTACACACCAAATTTCAAGGACACTTCATGGTCACACAGCGAGGGGGGGACGTCGACTGAGCTAGTGCGGACAGAGAGGGGAGCAGCCACACAAGGATATCACCTCAAACTCCTATAAGCATGGAGAGAAGCTGAAACTGCTCCTCTGGTGAGCCCGGTGAAATCCCCCCTCCCTCCACTGTGATGACACACAGGCCCAGAGAGTGCATGTTAATGCATCAAAACAGCATTTTGCAGATGTTCTCTCCCCTGCCCGGCTGTACCTCGCTGATTGAGCACCATTTTGAAACACGTCCAAGCGTGACAGCGCTGTCACCTCCCTACCTGAATACAAAAGACAAATTGTTCAGAGGGAATGATTAGAAATGCTCGAGATGGGTGTAATAGAATAGTCCTACAGCACATGGTGTAGCCCCACAGTTCTTGTGATGAAGAAAGATGAGCCACAGTTTGATGCGTATCCCATGCACCGGGTCCACAGGGACCGGTTGGATTTAACAGAGGACGACTGGCAGATTCTCTTGTCTGCAGAGTCCAAGGAGAAAGTGGCAGAGTGTGGTTTGTGTCTCAGCTGGGGAGCACCAAGGAAGGGGTGGAGCAGTGGGTTCAGGGTGTGGCGTCAGGGGAGGCTCATCTAATCATGCCTCCTGTAAGCAGGATGCTGGGACCTGGTGAGAGAGCTGTGTGTGGTGTTGCATTGAACTAAAATGTTACACAGGGCTTTCTTTTCAGAGGAGCTACAGTATCCAGAGTTGTACACAGGAAGTAACATGATTAACAAGAAAACCAACCTGTGTGGGAGAAGAATTTAGCTCTGCACTAAGAACACGGCATTAAAAGATAACAGTGGAGGAATTACATCCTTAAACTTAGTTACAGCACTTTCAGAAAGACATCTGCTCTGATGAAGAGTAGTTCTCACTGCTTAGTGCCAGAATATGATTAGAGATAAATCATTTTAGCTAAACTAAGCACTAAATCGAATAAAAAACCTGAGAACTCATAGAAACTCTGAATAAGTGCCAGTTTGACAAAAGACACCAAAAAATAAAACTGGTTTTTGTGTTTTCCAAGATTGCTCCTCCTCCTCAGCCTGTGCTTTGAGGATTCCCAGTATAGTATAACTGGGGTGTGTTGATTCATGTAAACTAATATAACCATCCTGCTGTAAACAGCTTTCTGTGAGGCAGATTGTAATCACGTGTCATTACTGCTGACATGAATTATAGATTTACCAAATCTACATTTACCAGCAGTTTCAGGGTCTTCAGTGCCGCTCGCTCTGGGAGAATATCCACGTGTGGGTTGGTGATGTATCGGGGGCTTCTTCTTAGAATTACGCTTCCTCCTCACCAGCGCAGCCAACCTGTTTTCCCAGCTGCTCAAGACCACCTGCTGGGGGAGAGCTAATGGGCTCTATGTTACACTGGCCAGCACCAACTGCAGGGGCCAGGCTAGGTGCAGTGTTTTTTCAAGGGTGCAGAGCCTCCGATTCAGTGATTCAGTGACAGTAAGCTTTTTAATAAAACTGGCTTCACTGTGCCTTGTAATTACAACAGGAAGTGAATGAATGAACATGATTTTTTTAAATGTATTTTAAACATTTATAGAAAATGTTTAAAATGTCTATTCTCTCCATCTCATAGCTGATTGCTGCTCTTCCTCCTCTTCTTCCTCTTCTTCCTCACACACTGCTGCATCATCAGGGGTAGAAAAACTCTGTCCCATCATTTTCCCTCAAAGACACCACAGAAGATTTTACCTGTGAGTGTCATCACAGGTAAAACGGATGTAACAATGTGACTGATAAGGAAATGTTAAACACTTTGTAGCACCTACGTGGGTTCATATACAGTATAAGTAGGTAATAACCAGGGTGAAGAGTACTTTGGGCTCGTATCAGAAGAATAACGATGACTCCTGGAGCTCCGGTACACGAATGACAGAGAAACCAGAAAAAACACAGTTGTGTGGCTTATAAGTACTTTAAGCTTTTTAAAAGATTTTTGTAAACAACACAGAATTGTGACATTTTTTAACAAAGATTTCGAGTATATGAAGTTTCCCCCAATGTAGCAAAAAAATAGAATAAAATAAAATTGTGCGCGAGAAAAGAATTCGTCTTTTTAAGCACAAATGCTGCGGCCCATGACAAAACAGATGTAACGCAACAGAGTCCGTCCGATGAGAAGTGTGTGTGATAGTCTGTCTTAAATATAAAAAAAAAATAATGTTTAAGAAAAAAATTACAGCAGCAAAAAAATTAATCTGGAACAAATGAAAAAAAGTTGGGTTTTTTAGAATAGAATAGAATAGAATTCAACTTTATTGTCATTGCACATGCACAGGTACAGGGCAACGAAATGCAGTTTGCATCCATCCAGAAGTGCTTTAGCCATGATATAGATATATTATAATATATATTAGCAATAATATAGATATGTAAGTATTTTACAGAAATGGGTCTGTTATGGTATGTAATAATGTACACGGTATTTCATTCATTTTCATTTTTTTTTCATTTATTTGTTCATTTCAGGCACAACAAAAATACATATATTAAATATAAAGTGCACAAAAACAAATGAAGTATGTTATGAATATTCTATAACTATAAGTATATACAGCCTGTAGTGAGTACAAGCTATGAACAGGATATGAACAGGCTATAAATATGAAACTATACAGAAATGTGAACTATGCAGGTTATAAACAGTTGTAGGATTAAAAATTATCGTATGTACAGAATGATTATTTACACAGAGCTATACAGTAGTGCAGTTAAGATAAGTGAGATATGTGGATAATTTTATAAGTGTTCTTTATACATAAAGCTTGTGTTCTGTTAAAAAGCATGATGCTTTAAATACTAACAGTTTCTTGTTTTGCATCCTCACTCTAGACGTGATGTGCTTTTTTACCTTTGCATACAGTTAAATGTGCTGTTAAAAACAAGTTTTAATGCCTTTTTTTATTGTTTCATCTACTTTGATAATAATAAATCAAACCCATTCTTACCTAACCCTAAATTCATTCAACTATCCAACTACATCTAATACTGAACGAATCCCTTTCAGAAATGAGGAATGTCCTGAGTCTTTTTCAACTTGTTCTCAGGATAGAAAAACTGGAACACACAAACTGTCGAGCACAGACGGCCGTTACTAAATTAAACATTTGAGACATGACTGAACTGACTTTTTTACCAGCTGAAACCCAGCTGTGGGAGCAGCATGAGCCTTGATGTGCAGATGTGACGGGGAGTTGAAGGAACAGTGAAAGACTTACCTCTCAGTACAGACGCTCAGACAGCGCTGCCTTCTCCTCACACTTGGCGCAGACGTGATAGTAGAGACAGACAGACCACAGGTAGCATACCAGTTAAGTCAGGTATCTGATATAGTATTTGTGTGAGTGCAGCAGTGGACAGGTCTTGTCAGAGAGGTAGGCTGATAGGAAAAAAACAATGAAAATACATAACATGAGGTAAGAGGAGGAGAAAAAAAAAACTCCACTCAGACTGAGCTCCTAGTGGGAGAACAGTTTGATAACAGAACAGTTTGATAACAGAAAAAACTCCTCAGCACAAAAAGCACATGACTATCAATACACCATGAAACACAAGACAAGCAACAGGGGCGGGTAAAGGTAAGAGAGAGCCGGTGTAGACAGCGCATCCGGTCCTGCAGCATGTCTGCGCTGGTCCAGTCGACCGCCATCTTCCCCGGTGGGGCACAAGCATCAAAGGCGTTTGGAAAGGGAGGGGGGATGAGTGTGTGCATATCAGTGTGTGTGTGTGTGTGTCCAGAGTTCAGCTGAGACAGTGTCCTTCACCCTGCCAGGCTAAGTAAACAGTCTTCCAGCCAACCCAGGTGGCCTTGCATGGGATGGGAAGGAACAGACTCAACACAGTCGTTATCAGGGTGTTTTTGTTCAGCTCCAGCCTTGAGGCCGCAGCTGGCGCCGAAGGGGTCTCCACATGAAGTGATGATGGTTTTTACTTTAGTGCGAACAACTCATATGAATTTCAAAGCTGTTCTAACAGTCCAACACTGGTCTCTCAATCTCCCGTTGGAGAGCCGCGAGCTTCTCCATGATGTTATCCAAACTTACACTCCGTGATGTTGTCATTCTTGTGCTCAAAGAGCCGATTCTGAGAACTCACGACCGCAGTGAGCTTCTCCAAGATGTGATCGAATTTGCGCTCAAAGGTGTTATTCGAGCTAGCCCCTCCAGATGTAATCCAGTTTTTCACTCAGAGGTCTTGTTCTGAGTATTCACAGCAGCTGTAGCCTCTCCAAGATCTTATCCGTGCTGACTCAATCAGCCCATTTTGAGAAACTCACGCCTCGTCCCATCGTTCCAATCCCAGCGGGCAGCCTTGTGGGGGTTTGAACAGCCGGTTCCGCTTTCTTAATACTTCGATAAGTCAGGGCCAAGCCAGCTCCGATCAGCCAGAACCCTGTTACCATGGTTCCGAATAGGTAGATATCGTCAGCACTCAGGCTCACCCAAGCCCAAACTTCTCGTTGAGAAAGGGGTGTCAATTGCATTCAGAGACGAGTTGATCAAACAGTCAACAGTTAAGAACAGTCCTGCTGATTGCTGAACTCAGGTGAGACAATCGGGACTCAGCCCAAGAGTGCGAACACTCAACACCAGACAGTAGATGCTCTTCACGAGGCCGTCTTCACCACTTGGAGAAATGTTCCCACTGACCTCATGGAAGCGTTTGCATCAAGTACGGCGCAAGGAATTTTTGAAGTGATCAACAATAACGGTGGAGCTGCTCATTATCAATAAATTACATTCTCAAAAAATGTTTTGTCTCACTCATTTCTTCTTGTTCTGTGTTGAAGCTCTACTTGGAACCTTGTTAAGATCCAACCATGCAAAATAAGATCTTCTGCCATTTTGCATGTGGTCTTAAACTTATGATCAGGACTAGAGAGGATGGATAGATGAATAAATGGTCAGTCGGTTTATGTAAACAATCATCATTATAAAGCGTTACCATAGTTTTTTAATTATCTCTTTCTTTCCTGTAAGTTCAGAAAAAAAGTTACAGTTTTAATGTTTTCCTATTTTAGACGCCAAGCTGCCTTCAACACACACAAGCAAAAGGTCTTGTGTGTAAATGAAAGTGATATTTATGTTTTTCTGTTCATTTATACGCAGTGTTGGGAAGGTTACTTTTAAAATGTATTCCATTACAGATTACAGATTACATGCCCCAAAATGTATTCTGTAACGTATTCCGTTACGTTACTCAATGAGAGTAGGTTGAGGTTGAAAATCTGCTCCAACAGAACTTAGTGTTTCAGAGGAAAACACGAACACGGTGTACAGTCGAGTCTTAATAGCTTACTTACAGCTGGGCTCGTCAGGCTCTCTTCTTGGCTGCAGTGGTTATTATTATATTTACATGCTTCCAGCTCCCGTTTCTGCTCGATGACAGCTCGTACTTTTCCTTTTTCTCCCTCCCTCGCTCACAGACACATAACGTGTATGGCAGTCCATTCTCCCTGCAGCACGGACTACACTGCCCATGATGCTACATTCTTTAGAGCTATACCTGTAGCATTCTGCCTGTTAGCTTAGCACAACAACAACAGGCGCTCTCTCACCCAGGAAACACACAGAGAGAAAGCGTCACCATGTAACCATGGCAACCGTAACGCTGCCGCCTGGAACAACAGAACGTAGCTGTCAAACAAAACCCAAACAGTCCTGACCCGCCACAATATGAAACAGGGAAGTACCGCCGTGTAATCCATTTATTTCAACAAAGTAACTGTATTCTAAATACCACCTTTTTAAACGGTAACTGTAACGGAATACAGTTACTCATATTTTGTATTTTAAATACGTAACGGCGGTACGTGTATTCCGTTACTCCCCAACACTGTTTATACGTTTTTGAGTGAAGACTCGTTGTTTTGCATCTGTTTCTGCAACGTCATTCAGCGTCCATTTCTAACAAACTCAAGTGTCTCCATGTTTAATACATTAAAATCTGGAAAGGAAATATCTTTTTATTCTCAGTAAAAAGTACTTTCACTCTGTTGTGTGCTGATAAACTTAAAAATGTAAGCGTTTTACTAATTTTTTCACAGGATCACTTCAGTGAAGGCTGAAGTGATCCTGTTACTCCTCACCAAGTCAGCGCACTCAAATTGTCCGTTACAAACTGAAGCGCTGTAATCAGGCAAGAAAATGTCGGTTTCCCTGTGTTGGTGCAGACTGTGTGTGTGGAAAACATTTAACTCACCTGAGAATATTCAAAGGAAGATGCTGCAGGTGATAATTTCACCACGAGACATTTGAAAGCTCTGCTTGGTCTCAGTTCTGGATTCAGCTGATGATGATCAAACTATAGTTGAAAAACAAACTGCGCTTACACCGGACATTTGATCTTCCGAATGAAGAGGAGGATTTCCGAGACAAACATCGGTGATCTGCCAGGACAAGGTTACACTGAGAGCCAGTTTCTGACTTCCTGTCACCTCAGCGCGGACACTTTTAGTAACATCATCATGTTTCTATTTGGAGCTACTTATGAACTGTGTTGAACAAGTTACTTGTTGAAATTAATGCAATTAAACTCTTGATTTGAAAGAGATCTCCAGGTATGTTTGTGTGTATTATGTTTAGGATTCATCCACTGTTACATTATAGCAGCTTTATCTTGTTTTAGTAAGTTCTGGAAAAGGTCACATGATCTAAACGATTGCTTGGTAGTGCAGGTGAAGTAATATTTTATGTTCGTTTCACATTTGAAAAAACTTGATAAACTCAGTTCACCTGCCATGTTTTAAGTTTTTAACTTTATCTTTTTTTTTTATCCAAATTATATTATATAAGTAATTAAGTCATTTAAGTGCAGGTAATTTGAAGCTACACCATCTATAACTTAATTCAGTCAAAGCAACAAGATCCATGTTTACAGTGCTGTCATGTACAAGCTTCAGTCAACTGTTTAAGCACAAATGGAGAAACCACAGAAACAGGAAACACAAGGGAAGGTAAACACATCCATCTTCTTCTGCTGATCCAGAGCCTGGATGTGTTTGCAGCATCCTGAGAAGAGAAACCTCCACCTCCTCTATCCAGGGGAGTGCAAGGAAGAGGACTCTTTTACTGGTATTATTATAAATTGTGCAGCACTTTGGGTGCACCTTTGCACTTTATTAAAAGCATTTTTTTTACTAGCACTTTATTTAGCACTGCACTTT